>NW_010194571.1:43897-63441 GCF_000695765.1 Mesitornis unicolor
TCAGCACCGAGAGGCTCAGAAGAGGCAAAATGTGTGGTGATCTCCTGACAGAGGTGGCCACGGATGAGCCCATGGCCAGCGCTGGCAGCTGAGGAGCTGCAGTACCAGGGCGCTGCTCACCAGGACCCTGGGCCTTGGCGCCTTGAGCAACAAGAACTGCTTTTGGCTCTGCCATTGAGGAGAAACAGCGTCCTTCTGCCAGGGGATTTATCGCTGTATCCAACGCCTCCAACCACTGTCCCAGCCATCAGCAGACAGTGTATTTCTTAGGTGGCTGGAGGATATATATCCAGGGCTATAGGGGGCATAGGACATAGTGCTCGAGGCGCCAACTTTCATAATTTTGAAAGTTTTTTGTCTTTTCAAACTAGATGGCTTTCGCTTTTGTCTCTTCCTCTGCCCACCCATAAAACATTTCAATCCCTCGAATGTTAATTGTTGTAATGTGATGTGCAACTGCTGGTAACACAGGAGGAGGAAAAAAATGGTGCAGGTCTGAAATGGTAGCAAAGAGCAGCCAAGTATTCATTCCTTAAAGAAGAAATGCCTGGTACTTTTTCCATGAATATTAAATGTTCAGTATGAAATACAGAAGCTCACTTTTTGAGCCAGAAGGTAACAAATAGGAATAGTGAGCGACCGTATGTTTTTATGGCCATATTTTCAGGGCTCCATTCACTCTTGCTTTTGAAGTACCAGGTAACTCTAGTCTTGAAACAAATACAGTGGGTTTTAATGAGCCCATTTCCATCTGAAGTCTTCCCCATCCCTCATGCGTGGGTGCATAGCAAGACTTGAAGCTGTGGCACAGAGACATTGCTAAGTTGGTAAATTATGACAGGCAGATAGATCTGATCTCAGAAAACGCAGAGTACTTGGACAGTGCATTCACCCGCGGGTTTTGTATCAAGTCAGAAGTTATTTCAGTAACAAGATCTGACACAAAGTCCATTCAATAGTTACAGATCAGACTGGGATTTATAAAGCTTGGGGCAATAAAGTGCCTTATTTGATTTAGATTGGTCTTTAACCTCAAGCAGTGCCCTCTAGAGAATAGCGCTGCATTTGGAATCTCTTCCTGGATTGTTTCTATCTTTATATTTTAATGATGCCAAGGTGGTTGTTAGTGAGATTTTTATGGTATCCTATCAAATAAAGCAGAGTGCCCTGGCTTGATGTCTGCCTCTGTCAGAGCCCCGTGCTGCCGTGCGCCTGCGTGGGTCAGCTCAGGGACGCAGCGTTGGGCCGCTTGCCTTCCAGCCCCCTCAGCTCTGCTCAGGGCACAACTAGAGACCCCTTTAGCATCAGCTCCCCCACACGCACACTAGGGCTGAGCGAGAAAGGCTGGTGATTTGGTGTGATGTCTGGCTTTGAGGGGTTTCTCTATGGGGCTGAAATCTCAGTGCAAAGCAACGGTGCAGTTGTTCGGGGTCACTCTCCCTGTCCCCTTCAGATATTTACCTCTCAGAGCATTGTAGTGGTGACACTTCCCACATGTACACAGCAAGCTTCCCACTCTGCTTCCCCTGAAGTTAGTGGAGATTTGCCAGCAATATCAACAGGAACAATTAATTCAGTGTTTTCAATGGTTTTACCCTAGAGGATTTTAGGAAGCATTTTGAATTAAGAACATGCTTATTTGTTTGCGCCTTTCCTCTAACACTATGAGGTAGATTTTAGAAACCCAAGCATTTAATGTGTAAACTCTTTGCTGTTACGACGTTTTTGGTTGGGTTGAGCTGACATCAGCGTCTCAGGGATGCTCCAGCTGGCAAGGGCAGCTTTGGTCATAAGAAACAAGAGAAAAGCAATTCCTGCAAAAAAGAGAGTGCTCTGAATATGTCACATTCCTAAATTTAAGGGAGTAGGTAAAAGTAGCAGGGATTTATAAAAGAAGTCAAAAAACCACTTTATAATGTACTAACCTGGTACCACCATGGATTTGCACCTCCTTCCCATCACTGGGACTTGGGACAGGAGGGTGACAAGCCCTTTGCAGGGCATGCAGGTGTGGGTCTGACAGCACAGCTCACAAGGGCCGCACGCTGACTCGGCGGGAGGACATCACACTTCATTAATCTTGCGGTCTTCACAGGGCTGGATTTGCCAGAAACCTCCTGTGGCTTTTTGTTGCTCCGATCCCACAAATCAGCAATAAACTTGGCCTGGCCAGATATTAGATCAGATTTACAGCTGCCCTGCGCCCCTGTGGTGTGACACAGCCGGAGCCCAGGGGTGCCTTTGGTGCTGCGATTTTGCCTCCCCTGAAGTACCCAACCAGACAGTGCCAAGGTACATTAAAACACTTTGCTGTAAATACTGCATCCCTAGCGATGTGCGCCTGCATTTCCACAGCGCTTCTCCTACCAGAGTTATTTGGCATCTGATGTTGTACTGATGGGAAGAAAATGAAAAAGGGCATCTTGGTGACCATGCAGGATTTCCCGTTTTTGCAGATGCAGTATTGAGCACATCGGGAAGTCGTGTCTCTGGCCTTCTAGCCAGACCTATCTGCAATGGATGGGGCTTCTGTTGGCCACATTTACCACACATTTGGAGCCAGCGTCCGTCTGCCTGGTGAGAAGGATCTCCATTGCCACTGGCGTTAAATTTCTTAGCTTAATCACCGGGTGAACTCTGTCTCTGGCACACGTCCCTCCCCGCTGCAGCTGGGGACGCAGACGTCCTGCCTGGGTAGCACTGCAGAAGCCACCAAGCCCTCCTGTGCAGGGACTGCTCATAGGAGCAGTGGAGCTGTGGTGGTTGGAGCCCTTGCCTGGCGAGTGGCATCCTCCCAAACTGGCTGGGCAGCCCTCCCTGGGCTGAGGTGCTGATCAGCTCTTCTGCAGCTTGTTCTCTGCTATCCTGAGCATCAGCCCCAGGCACGAGTGGAGAAAGGATGTTTTCATGACCAGAGAGGAACTCTCACTGCTGATGTTATTCTGGTCTTCCTTCAAGCTTGTGGGTGATTTCTTCACCTTCTACCCCCAAAAAAAGCTATATTTGGACTCTCAAGATGCTGCAAGCAACAGTGCTGAGAAAATGCTACCCCTGTGCCATGTATCCCAAATACTCCACAAAACATCAGAAACTGACTGATGATGGCTTGAGGAACACCTGCAGTTTGTGAAGCCCAGATGGCAAAAGGTGCCAGGTCAGCCCGTGGGCAGCCTCCCTGCCTTGGAGACTCCGTGCAGCCCAGGCACTGCCACCCCGTCCTGCGCAACTCCAAGGAAGCCCTTTAGTTACTGCTTTGGAGAGCCTTTACGTGTTGCACCTTCTCTTTGCAGCTCCCTTTTTTGAAAGATTGCATCTAAAAATTCTAAATTAATTCTGAGTAATGGTTCATCTGGTTTGAGGGAACAGTGTGCTGTCTGCTGTGTTCGCTCTCCTTGGCAATGACAATTTTTGGGTATAACATTTATATTATATCCATTAGACCATAGAATGAGATGTGAATTATCCAAAGCTGTTCCAGTCACCACTTAAATCTTTATTGATTGCAAGTAATAAACATAGCTGTGGTGTAGCCGAGACTTTATGCCACTCAGACCCTGGTTACACAGTGCCGACAAAAGTCTGCGGATTATTGGGCGAGATTTTTCAAGTCCTGACTTTTGCTCCTAAATTTCTCCCGTTGTGGTCTCCAGCTCTTCTCTGTGTCACCCACTGCCACTTGTGAGGACCAGCCCAAGCACTGGGCTGCAGAGCCACTAGCATCAGTACATCCCATCACTCATGCCTGGAAAATGGCCTTTTCCTGACAAGGCTGGCAACTGGGATGTTCTCTTCATAAATTAGCAGCTCCCTTTCCAAGAAGCTGCTCAGGCTCTTTTACGCAGTCTGAGTTTGTACAGGGAAGGGGCTGGTTTGCAGCACTGGCAAATAAACACGATGGCCAGTAACTGGAATCAGATTGCCAAAAGAGCAATCTGGCCAGCTTTTGCAGATGTATGTAGAACTTCAGCCTGCTGGGTCTCTCTTAAGCTCGTAGAAACTAGAGTGATGGCACTAGATAAAAATCTCTGTTTTCACATTATCTACTTTATATAGATGCCAGTGAACTAATAAAAATGAACCTAAAAGGTCATTAATCAAATTAAAAACCTGTTTTGGTTTATGATTTGAGAGGGGCAGAAGTTATACCTTCTAACATTTAGGACTAATAACTATTCCTTTCTATTAACTTTTCTTCTGCTTCAAACTCATTCTGGGCAGAAAGGAATACCATAGTGCCACCAGATTTCTCAGTGGAGATAAACATTACTGCAACAAACCTGAAACTGGTGCTGCAGCAAGAAGAGCAGTGCAAGAAATCCCCCAGACAGGGTGAGCGTGTCTCAAAGAAGAGTAGAAAGAGAGAGTAGATGGGCTCTGTGTCATTGCGATCCCTCTTTTCCACATTAATGGAAAATAAATAATAATGAAATAGAAACATAACAGGTACTTCACAAAGAGCATATAGCAGCTCTTTCTTCTGACGGATGATCTCAGCATCAGCGTGGTAAACTCCTTAGCCTGCAAGCGATGCTGTATTTTTTGCAAGATCACTTTCATGACAAAGAAATGCTGTAGCGATTCCTGAATTCGGAGAGAGAAGTGACCAGGATTTTTAAACTGAACCCAAAGCTTTGGGGTCTTAGTTCAGTGGTGTGATTTTAATGAATGCACTCTTTTCAAAAATCAGTTCGCTCCATCAGCATCGTCCTGTCAGCTGGGTCCACCAGCACCAAGGTGTGCAGCAGGACTTTTGGGGGTGGTGTCCTGAGCCGAAAGGGGCTGAAATGCAGCAGAGCCACCCAGCAAAGGGAGGAGGAGGTTTCCTTTGAGATGGTGCTGCACTGCATCTGGAAGAAGACTGGCACAGCTTGTTTTCCAGCAGTAACTGATGGCTGAAGAGAGGGAGATAGTGCTGCCAACACCCAAGCAGGGGCTCCTAACAGGGGAGCAGAGAAACCAAGCTGCTGAAACACCAACAAAAACTCACCTCTGTCCCATGTGTAAAATCGCATTTGCAGCAGATTCTGATAAAGAGAAGGCTGTGAGAATAGATGGGCACTAATCTTAAAGTCGTGCCTCTTTAAATAAATCAGCCATAGCAAATGGCTTAATTTGCCACTGGGGGCAAGACCATTCAGTATGAGGCTCCTGGTACCGCATCTTTAGACTCAAGCCTTCCAGTCATTTGCAGATATCGTTTTAAAAAATTCTTAGCAGAGTTTGGTAAAGCTGCCCAGCAGATCCAACCTCATGTGGTTAACTGTGGATCAGCCAAGCCTACTACATCCAGATGAAAAGCACAAGCAAGCAAACAAAAAAAATCCTTCAGTTATGATGAGGAAGAAAACCACTGCGAGTGGTTTTCACGTCCTGTGACATCTGAAACGCTGACATCCTGATCCTAATTGCCTCTGCTCGTTTTCTTGGGAATACAGGATGCAACAAGAGAGTACAAGCTCTCAAACCTCTGAACATTTTACTTTGATAAAGCAACCAAAGTAATAGAGAGCTGGTCTGGAAACCACGCGGGGTTGAAAAAGATGAAAAAGGAGAAGCCCATCATAAATTAAAGCAGAGGAAAAAACAGCCAAACCCACCTGGGAAGGGGCCGAGGACCTCATAGGATATCCCATACAGCCCAACAAGAGCAACCTAATTAAAAAAGCATCTGGAAAGCAGAAAAAATATCCCAGGAAAGTATGAAGAAATGGAAGTCTTTTCAGACAGAGACCCAGAAACTGAGCAAAGGATCCTCTGAGCTGCTTTTGGGGCAGCACAGCCTGCCAGGGAGGCAGGTGGGTGACTGGGACACAGTCCTCCTGTGGGACCCAGGTGAGTCATTGAGTCTCTCTGTTCCTCTGCCTCTAAGGCAATAAAAATAAATCCCTCCTGAAACAGTGCCAGGGCAAGCTACAAAAAAAAAATCCCTTTCTTATAGCCAACAGCCCTCACTCCCAGAAGAGCCTTATATTTTTCCCCTATAACAGCCAACTTTGCAACCTGGAAGCCTTCTACCTGCCAGCATGGGCAGGGTGCTGTTACTGCCCAAGGGCCTTTTTTAGGTCAGACTGAGTTGCAAGCCGAGGCATGTTACAGAGGATTCGCATTCAAAGTGCACTGCTGAGTGCTTGACGATAAAAATGCCATGATCCAGACATGTCCTCCTGCACCTCCATCAGGATCTCAGCCAAAGCTATGCCTGACTCGGACTATTAAATTGAACAAGGTCAGACAGCTAGTCAGAGACGAGCAATTGGAAAATGTACCAGCAGCCAGACTCTCTTTTCAATGTATTTTGGGAATTTGGGAGCTCACATTGCATCCCCGCAGGCAGAGCTCTGGACCTGCTGCAGAGGCATCATGCCTTCTCCCACCACCAGGTCGCTCAAGTCCTGCTGCACAGGAGAGCAGCTCGCACTTTAAGAGGTCTCGAGATTAATCTCTTGGAAGCAGGCAAAATTGTGCCTTAGGACTTTGATCAAACAAGCTGCATTTCGTGCTCCATCTGTGAAACACAAATTCATGCCTTTTCTAGCACAGGGAGAGGGCCTCTTCGCTCAGGTACGCACTGTTCATCCCAGGGACCCGGCCAGCAAAATGGCGGAGCTGGGGAGGCCAGGAGCTTGCTTGGGCACAGCTCCAGGTCGTCTGCGTGCTGGGGGCAAAGGGACAGGCTAAGGCAGAGGACAAGTGCCAGCTCCTGCTCCCTCCTGACACGCCGTGCCCACCTCGTACCAGCAGCCAGCCCCTGTGCCAGGCAGGATGGGTTACAACCCCAGAGCACAAGAGCGCCCCACCACCGTGAGGGCTCGGCCGGTGGCTCCTCAGCATTTGTCTGGCTGTCCCGCTCTGCTGCTCGTGTCAGGACAGACAGACAGAGCAAATCACCTCTTTCCTACCCAGGCTGAGGTATTGCAGTACCTCGCCTGACAAACAGGGCTATGACAAACTATAGTGAAAACCCCAGCTTAGGCAAATTCCCATCTGTTTAGTTAAGATAATTTTAGTTTACTACTTTTGGTTGGTTTTTTTTGGCAGTTGCCTGTGTGCAATTAACTGCAATCTTGGCTTTAAAAAAAAAAAATAAAGCACCCTAATTAGCATGTTAAGCCTCCTCATTTCCCAATACTGTATAATGTTGTGAAACCTAATCTATAATGTATTGAATGTTATGCAAATTTTCTGTACTCCATATGGGGTTTATAAAGGCATGCAAATTAAAAATAGTGTTTGGAATAGGACTGGGGGGAGGGGAAAATTTGCACAATACAATATGCGGATAGGAGAAAAGGTGTTTATAATCTTCTCCCTGTTGATTGTGTTATTCTCAGCTGCACGGTGCTTTTCAAAGCAGAAAGATGTATTGCATAAAATCTCTCCAAATTGGATAGTTTTAAAATGAAATCTAAAATGAGAGCGCTGTTCTCTAAGCAATAATCCACACCAGTCTTTCTGCTGAGGCTTGTGACGGGTGGGTAAAGGCCCTGGTCTTTCACTGACTTCCATTGCAGCCGTACACAGCTTCTTGTAGTGTATGTGCCTGGGTGTCACCAGGGCCTCGTCACAACGCAGCTGCCCAGGAGGGTCCGCAGGGGTGGCTTGGCCAGGACCTGGCTGGTCCCCCTCAGCAGAAACCAGTGAGGGAGGTGCATTACCTGCAGCACCCAGGGGTTTGCAGTGTCTGTGGAGCGTGCTTTGTTCCTGTCGATATTTTACGGCCCTACCTGTATGTGGATGCAGATGTAGCTGCGATACAGCTGGCTCTTCATGGTGCCGCTGGCTCCTGGTGGAGGGGCTCCGTGCCTGCTGCCAGAGCCAAGCCAGAAAACGTGCCATGTCTCGTGAGGTTTGTCACTGCTGCCCGTCAGCTGCGTCCGGCTGAGTGCGTACAGAGCCTGCCCTGGCTGATAATTAGATTACAGCTGCTGCTTAAAAACAGCAATTTTACAAAAAGAAAACCTTGGCCGGTGTCAAACTGAGCCTTGCGCAGACCAGGAGGAGTGGTGCTGCCTCTGCCTGGCCAGCCAGAAAGCTCTGCCAGTGCCAGCATCGCTGCTGCTAAGACCAGGGACCAGCGTTCTCCCCACCATGGTGGCTTTTCCCTGCTTTTGCCCTCCCTGCTGGCCTCAGTAACTTCTTGGCAGATTGGGGAATGGGGCTTTTCTTCAGCAGCTGCTTTTTCCAGTATCTACCTCCCCCAGGCATGGCAGGGCTCAGCTGCTGCTGCTGCTCAAGGGCTGTGAGACCTCCCAGCCGGTGGACATTTCCCTAAATGCCACCATGTAATTAATCCGGTAATTAAGGTGTTTTGCATAAGTTGTGCTGCCCTTTCTCCTGAGTCTCTTCTGCTCTTCAGAGAGTCATGCACTTTGGGCAGGGGTGGCAGGGAGCAGAACAAAACTGTTCAAGCAGGAACAGAAACTGAGGATGTCTCTAAGCAGGGAGCCTATCTCACAGAAGCGGACAGGAAAAGGACCAAGACATCACACAAGGAGGAAATGGAGATGACAAAACCCAACGGAGGGTTCTTCAGGTGCTGCTTTCCCGCAGGGAAGGGACCTGCGAGCTCAGGTCCCCTGGGCTCAGGTCTCTGCTGCACTTAGCAGCACCACAGTCAGCAGCTCCCTTCCTCTTGCCAACGTTTCCCACCCTGGGCACTCAGATGGTATTTCCGTGTTTACTGATTTGTTTCATAAAGGTCTCCGTTTGCTTATTTTCTGCTGCAGTTCTCTGGGCCAGCAGAGTTTGAGATGCAGCAGCTCCAGGGGAGAGCAGCCGTGCCTCCGAGCATGGAGAAACCACCGCCAGCAGGGAAACAGCCATAGCAGCTGGCAAAAACTGCCTCTGTGACATCCCCCCTGGGGTGTTTCGCTTTGCAGACACACACACACACACACACACACACACCCCCCTACCCCTGGGGCTTGGAGCCCCAAGTGCTCTTTCACCACAAGAAGCCGCAATTTCTTGTCTGTGGGGCTTGCTGTCTGTTAGTGCAATACGAGGGGTCCTGCTAGATCAAACCCACTGTAATCCATACAGCTACTGTGAATGCCTGTGATGGGACAAAACTGGGGAATTGGCCTTGCTTTGTTTCTACTACCTGCATTTAACAGTGAGTGCCGATTACTCAAAGCGATATGGGCAGGACCTGGTAATATAGCGTTGCTCTAGCTTTAACTTAAGGGGATGATCCAGTTGCCTGCAGTGTAAATACTTTGTGGCCAGGAACCCTGCTTTATCGCTTTGTATAGTTTTAAAGTAGTTTAAAGATTGAATAACATAAAATAACATAATATAATGTTATTTATGTTATTTCCCACGTGAAGAACTCCTGTAAACCTTGCAGTATTGAAACTCAGTGAACAAGGCATCTTAGACAAGCTGAAAAACAAATGGTGGTACGATAAGGGTGAATGTGGAGCCAAGGACTCCGGAAGTAAGGTCAGTCGCTGAAGGTCTTTTTGTACTGATTAGCAATCACATTTTGACCCACTGTTTGTTTATACAAAGAATGACTTTCAAAAGTTGGTATTTACATTTTGAAGGTTGAAAGAAAAGAATAGAAAAAATAATTAAGTCTCTGAACATGACAGCATTTTTCTTGTATGCAGTAACAGACTGTAGTTGTAAGTATGTTTTACTATTTGAGTATTTTGCTAGAAAAATATGGCAAGAGAAGCCCCCAAAACCTCCCAAGCTGGTATCTTCATTTAAACGTGCAAGTTTCAGCACAGTCAATGTGTGTTATTCAGGCCAGCATCTTTTCTTATTTTTAGTTTTATTGAAAGCCCACATTTTTGTTTCAAAATTGTGACTTACATTCTCTACATGTCAGTTTGGGATACAGCCACGTGCTTGCTAAGGGTGGACAATTTCAGGACAGACCCATGATAAGGAAAAACATGCCCTTCCCGCCCCAGTTCCCAATTCAGTTTGAAATTGGTTTGATTTTTAAAAAAACAAAATGAAACCAAAAAAACCCAAACCTAGAAATATTAATGGTAACTCACTACTTAAATATTGTATGTTCTTTGTTCTTCTGCTTTGAACCATTTTGCTGCTGTATAGCCCTGTCCCACACTGGCCGTGCTGCAGGGCCAGCCAGACTCCAGCAGCTTCTCTGCTGTAGACCCAAGTGGAGTCCCTATCCCTGTGGGAGCTGCACACTTAAATTGGAGGAAATAATTACACCATTTAGTTAAAGGAAAACACAGATGTTTGGTTGTTTGGGTTTTATTTAATGCTTATAGAGCCATTGAGGAGAAAAAAAAAACATGTATAAGTGCTGGGTTTAGTTGAAGTCAAGGACATTTTCAAAGACACAAAGAGGAGGAGAAATGCAGTTACAGTTGAAATCAGTCACAGTCAAGTGTCTAACTCCCCAGGTGCCTTTGGAAGTGCTCACTGTAATCATTCAATAGAAAACTCTAATTTGGAAGCACCCTCTCAGTGTTGGAGGACAATTGCAAGTTCCATCGAAGCCAATAATAAAAATTCATTGATTTCAGCTGGACTGGAAGTTGCTTAGGGCACAACCCTGGAGCTGTTGTATGAGATAGATTTGGGATCATGGGACATCTGAATACACAGGAGCTGCAGAAGGAAACCATAATTGAAAAGAGGTGTAAATGAGTAATATCTTTAGTTTAGGTGGCAGGCAGTTTGCTACAACTGCATCTATCCAGACTCTCTGAAATGCAGAGTAGGTCATATCTTATTCTGACTTACAAGGTGTTACTCTCACTTACAAGGTGGATCATGTTTTATTCTGACTATATGCAAGTTTTGCTGTCCGTGGAGATACTCGTGAACCGAGCTCCATCACCAAGTGCCTGCCCTGGGCACAGCCCCTTGCTGCGGGTTGCTCCAGTGTCTGCCGTGCCATGACAGCCCAGCTGGGGCCATGCCTCCAGCCCCGCTCCCACCCCGCCGGCCTGTGCAGCAGCAAAAAGGTTGCAGCTCTGCGTAATCTGATTACAGAATCCTGTGTTTAAAAATGCAAACCTGCTCCCCCAGCTGACATGTATTGAAGAAAGGTAAAGCCCTGCCAGCATTCTTTGTTACATGACTGGTTTTATTCAGTAACTCACTGTCCCTTGATCACCGAAGGTGCTGGTTTAGCTCAGGGCTCTGCTGCTTGACCTTAAAGTAACTGACCGCCTTCCTAGGGTGTTTTGTTTTTTTGCTAACTGTTGGAAAAAGGGCAGATAGGTTTAGCAGCATCTCAGTAATTTTATCTGCATTCACCAAAACCAAGTGTGTAGTGGTTTGGGTTTTTCTTTTTCTAGTTTTATCATGGCCTTCTGTAAAACCCACTGTTTTATGCAGCCACTGCTTTCCCCATCAGAGCGTTCCCGTGGTGCCTTTGCCACCAGAGATGCTCGGCCGTAGACAGGTTTGCTCTGGGATGCCGAAGGCCTGGGGAAGGCAGTGGCTGAAAAAAAATCTCACCGCCTTGGAGTCGGCCAGGGTTTCACCCACCAAAGGGTGGGAGATGGAGCAGTCACTGCTGCGCAGCCCCGGGCTGCCGGGGACGGGGGGGACAGCACTGGCCCATGAGGGGGACACAACACCATGAGTGTAGCTATTCCAGTTAGGACTAAGTGCGAGGTAGCCTGTTTGTCTGTCTGTCTGTCTGCTGCTCACAGCAGAACTAACAACCTGGCTCGTTTCTCTTAGGACAAGACGAGCGCTCTGAGCCTGAGCAATGTTGCTGGAGTTTTCTATATCCTTGTCGGAGGCCTCGGGCTGGCCATGATGGTGGCGCTGATCGAGTTCTGCTACAAGTCTCGGGCCGAGTCCAAGAGAATGAAACTCAGCAAGAACACGCAGAACTTCAAACCTGCCCCCGCCACCAACACCCAGAATTACGCTACCTACAGAGAAGGGTACAACGTGTACGGCACAGAAAGTGTGAAAATCTAGGGGTACGGCTACAGGCCGGGAACTGAAACCCTCTGGGTTTTCTTTCTTTCTTCGTGGTTTTTTTTTAAGCCATGTGCAATATTTTGATGTAGGCATCAGTGGACTGCTGCAAAAGGGCTTTTGAACCATCATCTGGTGGCAGTCTCAGAGTATAAGTGGTTTAAATTTCCTCCCTGAGCAGAAGTAAGTTTGGTACCATCCTGTGTTACAAACAGCAATAGCTGGCTTCATGCTGAAGTGAGTAACTCCTTTCTCCAGCATTGTGCTAGTTCAGTACATAGTAAAATATTTTGTTAATTGCATTAAAAATTTCTGTAGTCGGAATTCGCATCTCTCTTGCTAGTGACCTCTTCCCCTATATATTTTAAGCTATGATCAGGTCAGGTAAGTGCTTTTAGGAAGTCTCAAAAAATTACAATAGAACAAAAGAGTCTGCACTAGAAATCTTGATTTCCAAAGTGTGAACAGTAGAGTTGAGTATCTGAAAAAGGACTGGAAAAGCCTGGTTAGCCCATGGCCCACAGCCTGTGCCTCTCCCCACGCTGAGCTTCCCTGCCCCTCGCTGCCAGGCAGTGATGAAATCTTTCTGGTTTTCTTACAGATCCTCACCCTGACAGCACACAAGAGAAGAAGCAGCAGAGAATGTGGTTACTTCACAGATTTGGACCACCTGAGCCAGTCGTACTCTCTCCGAGGTGTCAGGCATGACACGCATTGATGATGGTGCAATGTACTTTTAATAGGAAAAACTTGTACTTTTTCCTTCAGTGCCTTATGGAAGACTCTGAGACTCACAACAATGCAAACCATCACCGAAATATTCTTGCTTTGCTTGAAAGAAGAAAAAGAAAAAGAAAAGGAAGAAAAAAAAAGAAAAAGAGGAAAAAGGAAGAGAAGAAAAAAGGAAAATGAAAGAAAAGAAGGGAAAATAAAGGAAAATAAAAGAAAGGAAAAAAGAAAAAAGAGAAAAAAAGAAAAAAGAGAAAAAGAAAAGAAAAAAGAAAAAGGAAAAAGAAAAAAGGAAAAGAAAAAAGAAAAAAGAGAAAAGAAAAGAAAAGAGAAAAGAAAAGAAAAAAGAAAAGGAAAAGAAAAGAGAAAAGATAAAAAAGAAAAGAGGAAAAGAAAAGAAAGGAAAGGAAAAGAAAGGAAAAGAAGAAAAGGAAAGGACTGGTATCAAGATATTAATATGTGAAAAAAAATTGTAAAAAAAAAAAATCAGTGCAACAAAAGCCATTCTTTGATACCACTGCACAGTAAATGAACTTGTGTCCTGAAAGCAAACCGCAGCCGGTTTCATCAGCCAACCCCGATCGTATCAAGTTATGAAACTCCTCCTGACACAAAGCCTCAGAAATCTGCTGCGTGCAAACACGGACTGGCCTGTCACTGCTTGTATGAGCTGATGTCAAGATGTTTCAGTAGTTACTTACCGGTGTGTGATTTAAGTTTTTTTCCAAGCCACTTTAAACTCTCCAGCTAATTGGAGCAATTCTGTATAGCAGTAAAGGGTGTAACACCTGAAGAAAACAATCTGTGCGTTCAAACCAGTTAAGGTCAATGACTGTGAACCTGTAAATCCAAAAGAAAATAATTTGTGGAACTGCATGTCTTGCTTCCAGATCAGTAAATTAATTTCTTGACAAGGTAGCTAAAGTGCAGGCAGAAAATACTGCATTCCTTTGGGTTTGGGTTTTTTTCCTATCATCAGGCATACCTACAGTGCTTTATTAAAATGACATTGGGTGGCTTTTAAAAACTAAAAAGAAAAGCTACTTGCTGTTTAGGTTCAGACCATATATCTCTCTTCTTGCTGTGCGTTTGCATTTTAATTCACTGTTTAATATCAAGCAATGAAGCAAGAGGAGTGCAGGTTGGTTTTTCCCAGGCCTGCTCCCCACTAGCACTGTGCTCAGCTGATGCTTCTCGGTGACGGTCATTTTAAAACAGAAGCAAGGAAAGAGGGTAGTAACTCAAATTAGAACTGCAGTTACAGAGTAATATTAAGCGATCTAACATGACTCCTGCTAGTACTGTTATATTATATCAGCTCCTGCCAGCTCTTCTTTCATGGCTGCTGGCGAGAGGATGCTCCTGCCCTTGTCCTCTGCAGAGAGGGCACCGCGCGCCGGCCAACACCGCTGTAGGTAGGGGCTCACTATTACTCACATCCAGTGGCGTAGACAGCAGCAGCGTTTCAGCCTTGAACCTCTGCCTGGAAACTACTTAACTTCATCTTTAAACAAAAAAAATAAAAAAAGCAAAAGACAAAAAAAAAACCAACAACCAACCTTTAAACATATTGTCAGTCACACGGGAAATGTTCGCTGGAATATCTGCATACTAATTACCTCTAATCGACAATATGTATTTTCTGTAGTTTACTATAGGGTTTTATTTCATCAGTAACATACAGTGAAAAAGAAACTCATTTAAAGCAGTCTGACCCTTAGGCGTTTAGTTTGCTGATGATAGATTTGAACTTTTAATAGGATTTAAAAAAAAAAAAACAAGAAAAAGATTATATGGGGAAAGTCTTGTTAAAAATAGGTATTTCCAACAAAATGTAATATAAAATCATTTTAAAAGCTCATAGGAGAATAATTTATTGTTCGAGTTTTTAACAAGATATTGACAAAAAATTGTTGGTTTGTTTTCATTTTCTTTTCATGAAACTGTGATTTTTTTTCAACTTCCGAACGCGATCACGTCCCCAGCAAGGGCGAGCTAAAGCTGTGCGGTTACGAGTTGTATTTAACACAGACATTTTTCTTAAAGGCTGTACAAAAGATGTATGTTTATCAGATCAATTTTTACGAGTGGAGGCTTCACACCAGTGAAGGGAGTTTGGTAAATGGTTCGATATTTTTTAAACTTGCATGTAAAGCTAAAACAAAAACCGTGTTGAGTGCTTACCAATTCTGGCTACCAACGTCAAGCTATGGGAATTTCGGCAGTAGTCTCACGATGATTTGTTTTGGTCTGGTTTCTTTCATTTGTTTTCCTTTGGGGGATTTTGGGGTTCTTTCCTTTTGCTTTTTTTTTCTCTCCTCCTTTTTTTTTCTTTTTTTTTTTTTTTTTGTGATTTAAGTTCCTATTTTTGGTCGTTGAAACTGCACTTCAGTGAGCAGAAAAATTGCCAAGCAAACTAATGGCTGTAAAAGCATAAACTGCATGTGTGGGCATCAATTACTGAGCCTCATTTTAATGAGGTGTTGTACAAAGAGTTTTAATACATTTTGTAAATAAAACTGTAAAGAAAAACAAAAATAAAGAGCCCTCTGATCTTTTCACCAGAGGAGAGAAAGTCCCACCTGGCAGACATCCCTTTGGCCAGGCACACCCGGCTCTCTCCGTCTGGGCTGCCCTACAGGGATTTAGTTTGAGATCAGGCAGTGCCTCGGGCCCCAGAGGTACCACCCAGGCTTCGCCCAAAATGCTGAACCAAGGACATTGCTGGGAAATACCTATTTCTGGTTTGGCGCCCTGCAAACACACTGATTTTTGTTTTCTGGATGGGTGAAGCTGGTTGGTTTTGGTTGGGTCCGAAGGGCCCCACAGAGGAGGCAGGGAACGGGCAGGACCTGCAGCCAGGGTGGGAGATGCTATGGTGAGCCCCAGGGGTGGGCAGTAGCGTGGGTAAATTCCTCAGATGTTGACTACACGGTTGTATTTTCCTGCATTTTCATCAATGTTTGGGTTTGTGTTTTGTTTTTTTTTTAAAAAATCTTCACCCAATGTTGCAGCTAATCCCGACTTGAGATTATTGAGCTTGCCTCAGACACAGCTTGGTTTTTCCAAGTCACCACCAGCTATGAGCCATAGAAAGCGATCCTGGTACTAAACAGATGGCGTGCACCCAAATTGCACCCCGGCAGGAGCAGCTCTGGCTCAACCAGCCTGGTGGGCCCCGTCAGAAGCCCTTTCCCTGGGCTCCTTCCAGGGGCCACCACAGGTGACATCCCCCTGCGAGCACCTGGCCCCTGCAGTGGGCTGAGCTGGGGCCGTACCGGGCTGCGCTTGGACGGCTGGGATGTGAGGAGCAGCTTCTGGAAAAGGAAAATCACAGCAGTGAAGGTCCCAGGCAGGTTGTGCCACTGCAGAGCAGGAGAGGATGGGCCCTGAGCAACCAGTTTGGTACCTGCTGGCCAAAGCGCACCCTGGAACGCAGCCACCTGCAGTGGGATGCCTGGCCAAGGGTCCCAGCCGTGAGGCCGCCAACCCTGGCCCCGTGCTCTGCAGAGCTGCCACCAGCTGCTGGTGCCTGTTGTACACAGTGGGACTCGGGCTGAGCCCACCCGTGTATCTTTAGCCACAGTAAAATAAGCTCAGGAATAAGTAAGAGTTAAGTAAGAGCAATAAACAGCAACTATTTGACCCTAAAGAATCCTACGAGGCTGAAGGTTTCAGGTTGGTTTTGGGGTGAGGAGGGCCAGCCCTCCCCACAGTGGTGGCAGGGACAGGCACCTCCCACACCTTGGCCTTGGGAGAGCCCACGCTGAAATCAGCCCATTTGTATGTAAAGCACTCGCACAATGAAGACGGGGAGGCATGAAAAACTAATACTGTCCTGTCCTTTAGCCTTCATTTTACACTCAACATCCAGGCCAACATGGGCAGGTTGCATTTTTCTAGAGAGCAGTCTTGACTTGCTCCCCTGCACTGGCCATAGTGGTTGGGAGAACAGCGCTCCCTTCCCCATGTACCTGCCAAAATCTGCTGCTGTGAACCGGGCATAAATTGCCAATTGAGCCCTAGTGCTCAGCTAGGAGAGTGTCAGCAACCCAGCACTGCCTGACTGCCGGCCAGCTCTGCCCCGCCAGGGTCACGCTGAGCACCAGAGCCTGGCAAAACGGGCGCTAAGTTTTCCTAATAAATACACATCAGGATGAATGAAGCAATTAGGGATGGGGTGACTTGGCGTGGCTGCACCCAGCAAGCCACTGGGATGGGTTGGGGGACAGGGCCATGACCATGAGGACGAGGAGCGGGTCCTGCTGTCCCAGGCCAGACTGGGCCTGATTTGGCCCCGGAGTCTCCCTGGGCTGCAGGGATGAGGTCCGTTGGGTCCATACCTGGACTTTGTAACATGCACTGCAGCAGGGCTACTGCAACAGCCTTGAACACAGTGCTTGAATATGCCCCAAAGGGACTTTGCTTCCAGAATTTTTCAGGGAAATAATATAAGGAAAAAATTCAGAGTAATTCATTCAGTTTCCAGAGCCACCAGTGGGAGCAAAAGCACCTCAACAGTGTTCAAGTTCACACCTAAAAATAACCCAAACCCATAGCAGCTCCTCCTCACAGCAAAGAGCACATCTGACAACAAAATAAAATAAATCATAATAAGCACTAATAATAAGAAGAACAATTAACAATAATAATAATAATAATACACAACTCCCACTATATTACTATGGCATAGTTTTCCTTCCAAAGTTTTGTGCAAAGCACTACAATTTCTTTTAATTATTATTTATGGTTCTTAAAAGAAGTCACGGTTATTAAAATTCAATTACGAAACTCCTTTGGTGCTCACGCTCATCATCTCAGTCTGGAAAATTGACTCTATTTTTCAGGCCGCAATACATAAACAAGCTCTGGATAATGATGGCTCTATTCAATTAAACTACAGGATTTAAGTACAGAGATAATATTTTCATGGATATTATAAATTTCAAAGTGATATTAACTCAGAATATAATACATCTAAAGTTGGTATCAGGGTGGACAGTGCCCATGACAGCAGTACCCTGCCACACTGCTGAGCCACACTCGTTGCCCAAGGTAGCAGGACAAGCCCAGGCTGACATTGTGCCGTGGGCTGACACCAGCGGGGTTGGGGTAGCCACTGCCGCATCTTGCCCAGCCCAGGAGCCCCAGGCTGGGGCCCCCCTACTACAGCGGGACCCCCCCTAATGTGTAGTGACCTATGGGGATGCAGTTTTAGCTAAAATCACCTCTGCTCCCCAGTACCCCAGTCCTGCTCTGGATCTGTGCTGTATTTCATCACTCCTCAATCATTGCTGAGACCGGTTTGTAACGTGGCAGCATCGCTGTAACAGCACCAAGTGCTTTCCAGCTTCCCCCAGTACAGGCACGGGCAGCAGCAGCAGCTGCCCCATGAGGGAAGACGCAGCCGAACACCACGCTGGTACCCAGAGAGGAGCTGGAGGAAGGGAGCCGCCATGCACCGTACCTTACAGCCAGCATAACAGCACAACTCCAGCCCCCTCCCTGCTCCCAGGCTTTCCTGGTGCAGCCGATAGAGCTGGCTGGATGCACCTGCACTGCTGGTGGTGCTGGATGCCGGTGCCACCATGGGCTGACATGAAGAGCAGGACAATGCACACACCCAGTATTTATTTATTGCCATTTCTAACCTTGAAGTGTTAGCCCTAAATCATTGATGATGGCTATGCCACTTTAGGATGACAGGATGAGATCCCGCTCTGCAGTGCCTTGTAATCAAAAGTGCAGGAGGGGCAGGGAAGGCACAAGAAGAAGAAATGGAACACAGGATGCGGGGAGAGCGGAGCTGAGGAAGAGCACAGGCTTTCCAGCATCGCATCATTTCCAGCTGGTGAAGAGGCTGCTGCCATCCCCACACAAGCAAGCAGAAAAGACCCCTAAAGGTGAACTCGGAGCCAATCTGCAGCAGCAGCAGAGGATCGAAGGCAGGATGAGCTGTGGCACCCGGCCTGCCCTAATAGACAGCTACAGAGGACTTTCCCATCATGTATTTTATGCAGTTTCAAGTCTTTCTTATTTTATGCAGTGTGGAAGAAGCAGTGAGGAGCTGAAGGCAGCAGCAGAAAACAAACTAAAGCTAAAGACTCTGAGGAGGGTCTGGGAATCATGGCAAGGTGCTACAGAACAACCCCCCCCAAGTGGGGACCTGGACAGACACCGCTGGGCTGCGCAGGGCCAAGGAATGGGGCTGAGCTGGGACTGGTCCACAAAGGGTTAACAGGCGTTCATGGAAGCAGCCCTGGCCTTGATGGCACGGAGAGGGTAAGGCACATAAAGCCTACACAAAAAACACAACGCAAACTACAGCCATGATGCTGGTAATGACTGGTGCCTTAGATAATGTTTATCACATAAATAAAGTAATTGACCACTTAATGAGCACATGGCAGACGCCTGATGCGCTGTAACAAATAGGGAAATGCATGACAAAACACAAGAAATTGGTTAAAGGGGTATAAAAGTGGAGCTGCAGCTCACACAGGCCCCGACAGTGAGCTGCTGTGTGAGGGGGCTTGGCCGAGGCCACAAGTGAGGGGGGGGCGGGCAGGGACGGACACACACACGAGTTTGGTCCCTGCTGCAAAGGCAGAGCGAGGCACAGCAGACAGCGAGGGAACGGGACAACGCCAGAAAGCCATGGGAGCGGGGTGGGGGGTCTGGGGCCAGCCAGCTTCATCCCTGGCTCCACTTCCCTGGGGTAAAAAAATCCACCCTTTTGGCCACGGAGAGCTTTTAATGGTTTCCATCTACTTAAAGCATGAGAAAACCCACCTCGGTGCTCAGAGGCTTGGTGGTCCCCTGCATGCAGCCGTTGTTTGGAGCAACACTGACATGCAGCGGCCGGACAGCGGGGGAAGCGCGGCTTT
>NW_010194572.1:0-3580 GCF_000695765.1 Mesitornis unicolor
ACTAGGTGGGGATGAACTTTGTATGCCAAGAGATTAGGTGGACATGGGCTTTAGAGTAGATCAGACACTGGAAAAACATGCTGTTAGTTTCAGAAAGTACAGTCACTTAGCAAAGACTTAACTGAAAAGTTAAATCACTAAATAGAGAATTAGTTCTATTTAGCTCAAATGGGGACACCCTGCAATAATGAATACTTCTAAATATCACAGATAGTTGTTTTTCCATGTGCAGAGTTACATTAACTTTAATGGAAATGCAACTTGTACAGCCTACAATGAAAAGTCGTTATGGAATCATAGAATTGTAGAATCTTTTAGGTTGGAAAAGACCTTTAAGGTCATTGAGTCCAACTGTAAACCTAACACTGCCAAGTCCACCACTAACCTATATTCCTAAGCACCATGTCTACATGCCTTTTAAATACCTCCAGGGGCTGGTGATTTAACCCTGGGTAAGCATACAGCATATTGCAGGGAAAGACAAGAATATGAAAAAAACACCTCCCTCCCTCCATGAAATGAACGTGTCATTAGAACTACGAAGGATGTGGAAAGAAAAGGGAAAAAAAACCCAAACATGTAGAAGTATGTGAGAACTCTTGAATCCCACAGCTACTTCAGGTCTGATTCTCTGAGATGCCAAGTACATGGCAAAGACAACATTCAGGTAAGCAAGATGTCATTCTGCATTCTTAGCATAACATTCAGGTTTTTGTATTCTTAGGTTATGAGCATCCTGGGACTACGAGATTACAGAAATATAAATTACTACCATGTGCGGTGAGCTGAAAACAAGAAACCGACTCAGCAGATGAATGCCAAGTGAAGTTTTTACTTTCTACCTCAGCTTTTATAGCTACAGAGAAGGACCCGACTATGCAGCCAATCAGGATGTTTACATGCAACAGCACTTTCCCATCCATCATTCCCATACTTTATGGCCACGTGTTCCAAGACCGAGATATCCTGCCACACGCCATGCATATCCTTCAACCAGTGTCCTGGTCGAGATAACCCAGGCACACAGTGCTTTGTGTAGTTTTGAACTCCTACTTTTAGGCTGGTCCAAGGTCCTGTTATACTTAATAGTAACTTAGTTTAGTCTTTTAAAGATTGCCTTTGTATAAATCCCAGCTGCTGTTTATGTTCTCTTAATAATGTTCTGATGGGAATCCCAGCTTCTGCAGCGCCTTGGCTTGCAGCCTGTTGATGTTTCTCTGCACCCTCCCAAGACCTTGGAGTTATTCGGACCCTTAACAGAGCTGAGTGGTCCATTTATCTCTCTCAGCAATGTCCAAAGCCACTGGATGGCTCTCACCTCTGCAAACTGACTCAATTCACCTTTTCCCTCAATGCCTTCTGCCACTCGTCTTGTAGGACTCCACACAGCAGCTTTCCACCTTCGCTGTTTACCCACAATGCATCAGGATCCAACAGTGAACAAGGCACATCGCTTCTCATTTTTCAGCAAGTTATTATATGGTGGGACCTCTTCAGCTTGTGCCACTTCCTCCTCAGGTGACATTCCAAAATCTTTGCTTTCTGGCCAATCTGTAATCACTTCCAAAATTCCTGGATGATAAGGCTTTCCTATTCGAACTCGTTGAATAATCAGTGCGACCCATTTACTCCACATAGCAACAGTTGCATGATGTGTGGAAGGAGTCTTCCCTTTAAACATCCAGTTCAAGACTGGCAATTGGGGTGCCAGGAGAAGCTCTGTTTCAGTGCCAATTACTTCCGAAGCAGCTTGAACTCCTACATATGCTGCTAGTATCTCTTTCTCAGTTGGAGTGTAGCGGGCTTTGGATCCTTTGTTTTTTTAACTCCAAAATCCTAGGGGTCATAGAATCATAGAATCATTAAGGTTGGAAGAGACCTCTAAGATCATCAACCTAACACCACCATGCCCACTAAATCATATCCTGGAGTGCCACATCCACAAGCTTCTTGAACACCTCCAGGGATGGTGACTCCACCACCTCCCTGCACAGCCTGTTCCAGTATTTGACCTCTCTTTCAGTAAAGAAATTTTTCCTAATATCCAATCTAACCCTCCCCTGGTGCAACTTGAGGCCATTACCCCTTGTTCTATCACTAGCTACCAGGGAGAAGAGACTGATCCCCAACTTGTTACAATCCCCTTTCAGGTACATGTAGGGGATGATAAGGTCTCTCTTCAGTCTCCTTTTCCCCAGACTAAACAACCCCAGTTCCCTCAGCTGCTCCTCATAAGGCTTGTTCTCCAAACCCTTCACCAGCTTTGGTGCCCTTCTCTGTAACCTCTCCAGCACTTCAACATCTTTCTTGTAGTGAGGGCCCCAAAACTGAACACAGTACTTGAGGTGTGGCCTCACCAGTGCCGAGTACAGGGGGACGGGGCACAAATCACTTCCCTAGTCCTGCTGGCCACACTATTTCTGATACAAGTCAGGATGCTGTTGGCCTTCTTGGCCACCTGGGCACACTGCTGGCTCTTGTTCAGTTGGCTGTCAACCAATAACCCAAGTTCTTTTCTGCCTGGCAGTTTTCTAGCCACTCATTCCCAAGCCTGTAGAGCTGCATGGGGTTGTTGTGACCTAAGTGTAGTACCTGTTTGACCTCAAGTTTCCCCTGGTGCCTCCTGGTTTCCCTGTCCAGGGATGGGGATTAAGTGGTTGCCTCTTCCTCCTCCTCTTCTTGTGATGGCCCCGCTTTGGAGTAGCCTGCCTTGTCCACTTCTTCCTCCCTCCCCTTCCTAGTAGGAGTTTCTTCCCCTACTAAATGTATACAGGAGCGACTGATAATGGCATGGGTTGGTTCTCTGGTTCAGCTGCATTACCTGTCACGGAGATTGGAGTAACTGCAGTGCCTGTCATTTTATTGTCAGATTTAAAGACCTTCTCTTACCCTTGAGGGTACTGAATATTGTTTAACAGGACTTGGTAGACATGGGCCAGGCCCCAACATATTACTGCAATTTGTGTTTCTCTGGAATTGCCAGGGAGACGGCATACTTTTCCCAAATATTCGACCAGCTTTTCAGATTTTGCACTTGTTTAGGGGTGAAGTTCCAAAAGATTGGAGGTGCCCACTATATTAGATACTTGCCCATACTATCCTACACACCCTGCCACTCATAACTTTATGTGGTATTCTTAAATAGTTGTTTAAACTTAAACAAGACTTGAAACATATTCGGAAGACATAGCAATAGGAACATGGTGGTTTGAACATCCCAAGGATATTTAAAATTCTCAAGACCTATTGTAACTAGCCTAGAGGAGAAGGGAAAGGTGAAGGACCGGAGAAAACTGTCCCCCTTTGTCTTCCCGAGCTCTCAGAGGAGAAAAGGTAAAGAGTGCAATTATTAATAGTTTCCAAGAGATGGTTCCTGAAGAATGGAGACAATGGCAATGCTGAGTACAAATACCAGATTACTCTCATGACCGGTGATTTTATCATATGTTTACACCCCTGGGGCACTATGCTGCTAAAGAAATAGAGAAAAATGTATTAGCAATGTCACTTGTGGTGTACCACTTAACTGCCTTTGACTCCAGTTCATGCTGAATCACAAAATCACAGAATCACAGAATAT
>NW_010194573.1:0-65085 GCF_000695765.1 Mesitornis unicolor
TGCAAGCTGGAGCATAGGAGATTCAACCTGAGCATAAGGAAAAACTTCTTTACTGTAAGGATGACAGAGCACTGGCCCAGGCTGCCCAGAGAGGTTGTGGAGTCTCCTTCTCTGGAGACATTCAAAACCTGCCTGGACGTGTTCCTGTGTGACCTGGTCTGAGTGATCCTGCTCTGGCAGGGGGGTTGGATTAGGTGATCTTTTGAGGTTCTTTCCAACTCTTTAATATTCTGTGATTCTGTGTGTTTGTGTATATATATGTATAGACACACACACATCAGAAGACTGGTTTGTTCCCCAATATATCATCTTTACTGTTGCTTGACATAATTTTCCTAGAACTGAGTATTCGCTCAACTGATTAGCTACTTTTCACCTATTACATCACATGTTGTAAACTGAGAAAGAAGGTATGTTTCAGTGGAACAAGAGGAGATCATTACAAATGGACATTAAGATTTACTGTTAAAAACTTATGTCTGATCCACTTATACACCTGACCAAATATTTTTTTGTGTGTGTGTATATATGTACATACACTGCTTTATGCTGATTTCTGTATTTATTGAATAATTTAGGTATTTTCTAAGAGACTTATCAAAAAATATTCAATGTCACTTTCAATACTTTAATTTTGTTTAGATTTTTTTCTGTGATTCCCCTGTCTGTGAACACTCCCTTTTAGTCTGAAGTTGCCTTCCACTCTGATTTTTTGTTTGTTTGTTTTTTTTTCTTTATGAGGCTTTGGTGGTTCTACAGTATGAATGTCTCTGTTTTTAACTTAAATTAGTTTCTTGTTTCTCAAAATCATTGCAGGAAAAAATTGAGTGAATTTAGCTGGTGGCAACCAGACTGGATTTCAGCTTGGTTTCTGTGCAGTTTCATACTATTGCTATGTTTCTGAAAGCCTGGTCGCTGTGGCTGGAGTCAGTGATTCTTCATTAGGCTCAGGCATTCAGTGTACAGAGGATGGCAGTTCAGATTATGACCCTTAAAACACAAAGTAGTTAGTGCCTTTAATGCTTTCCACCTGTCTGCTGTTAATCCTATGCAACTGGACAGTTCCTGAAAAGATAGCCCTCAACTCATAGTCACTACAGAGCAGAATGTGGTAGGTTTCTGTAGCAGATCTGCTGTATGATTTTCTAGTTGCACTGAGTTGTCTGTCTTTGGAGTCCATATCAGCATGCTGTGAGTCTTGTCATGGAGGATTAGGAAAAAAACCCCTTCCAGGAGGGATTACATGCATTCCTGAGCCACTGCACAGAGGAGTTAATTAGAGATGGAGGCAGGAAGGCCGGGAATGAGACAAAGACTGTATTAGCCATCTAATTTGGAAGAAAACTGTTGTATCAAATCATGATTATTGCAATCATTGCACTCTTGATGAACCTTCAGTAAAAGCTGAGTATTTATCAGACTGCATAATTAGTAAAGAAAAAAAAAATTTAAAAAATCACATGAGGTCATCTAATCTGTGCCCTGGGGCCAGTCCCCTGCAGTACAGTTTCAAATGCTTGTCCAATCTATTTCTAAACACCTCACATGATAAGGCTTGCTTCTCCATGGATAGCGAGCAGACGAATAATGTACGAGTGACTAGCCAAAATGCGCCGTAGCATTCTTATAACAGTGGCTGTGTGTGCCCGTGTTGAGTGTTTGAGCTTGCCTAGCATAGACCTGAATAGACTGAGGAAAGCGCTGTACATCCAGCTATGGCATGGAGCTTCCCTGTTGCTGTGTGAGTTACTAAGGTCTGCACCTAGCACAGCCTTCCAGGAGCCAGCTTCTCTGTGATGCTCGTGCTAAATTGTCTCTGTTAATTTAATCTCATCACTCCTTGTTACACTAGCTTTTACTGAGCAAAATAATTCTTCTGCCTTCCTGATGTTTATACCCATCAGATATTTGTAGATCCTAATCATGTTCACCTCCCTACCCCTTAATCTTGAGTAAACCAAGTTATTTATATTGGAATCTTTTAATCTTTCTTTATAAATCAGTCCTTCTAGTCTTTTAATAGTTTCTGTAGCTCATAGCTGATCTCCCTCCAATTTATCAGTATTGTTCCATTAACGAGGCACTCATAGGGATGCAGGTGAGCTGTAGTTACATCAGAGACATAAGAAATTATCCTAGTGGTGGCTATCATCTGGAAGGAGTGGGAAACAGTGAAAATTAATCTTAATGACCGACTTTATTTGGACCCATCTCACTGTATTTGTAGTCTATACATGCAGATCTTTGCCATTTCCTCATTTGCTACTCAAACATACTTGCTTTACATAGTCTGTATTTGGCTTCTGAATCAGAAATGCAAAAAGAGTTATTGAGAAGAGAAGCATACAGTTTATGAACTCCTATGGGTACTGAAAGAACTTCTGCAGTGATTTTCATAGGAAATTTTCTCTGACAATTTCTGCCAGTAGAATTCAAAGGCATATATATTGGCAATTAATAAATGCAAAATCTACCAGTAAATTGAATCCCAGCGTGAATATCCTAGAGGAATTATATCCACGTAGTCAAAGCTTTTCCCTCTTGTATCTAAATATGTACATGACCCATGTTGGTCTTAAAATGGCAAAGTCATCAATTCAGCCATTTGATGCACACAGCAAAGTAAAATAATATCTTTCTTTTCAGGGTGAAGAATTGAAGTACAGGTATGCTAAGTGACTTTCCCAGAGCCAAGGCTGCAATATGTGGCTAAACTGAGAATTTAACCCAGTCCCCTGGTTTCTCAAAGGCATTGCATCAAAGCATGCTGTCTCTCAGTTGGCAGTCTGCTGTTATTAATGGGGGAACTGTTATGTTTCAAAAGATGTTTGAGGTTCTCAACGCATTGAAAATTTGATTTTAGCTTAGTACAAATAAAATTTTGCTCTTGCTTCATTACTTCTGAAGGCCAAATATTCTGTCAGCTTTTTGAAAAGTGGAGATAAATTTTGCATGTGTAGGAGTGTTTTCGTGGCTACAGTTTTTACTCTTAGCTTTACTATTAAGTTTGGCTTGCTTGACACAGCTGGCTCACCAGTCTGAGAAGACTGAGAAAACACTACCTTCATCCTTTCTATCTCTTTGTATTTGAAATAATTTAAAATCTTTTTCTTTGAAGGCTATATTGCACCTTAAGAAATACGTATGATGTGGCTGGAGTGCTGAGTCACTGTGCTGTTGAAATCAGTATTTTTCCTGCAGTTCTAGTAGGCACAGCATCACAGTAATGCTGCACAGAAATGGTGGGTTGTTGATCAAGGGCTACTGAGTTGAAACATCTTCCTTCTCTTACTGCCAGAGCCAACAGAGAGAGGCTATGAAACGCACAAGGGATTTTTGTTGTTGTTGTTAGATGTGGCATAAATGGCTAAATATAATAAAGCATCTAGGGGACTTGTTCAGTTTCTAGGAATAAAACTTTAATTTAAAGCATTTGTATCTTTTAATTCATACTCTTGCAGATGCTTCCAGACCAACCACAGACACACCTATGCAGAAAATGACTGGGACCCAGAGCTTTCACTCTGCCGTTTTGATTGTCAGTTCTTTGCAGTTGGGAATATTTTAACACTGGCAGTTCTATGTTTACAACGCTATTGCAGAGATTGGTGTAATTCTCAGCAGCTTTCTTGGAGGGTGTTGCACATCAAACTTAAGAAGTGTTGGGGGTGGACAATGTGGTAGCAAAGGCGTTTTGAGAATCTTTAGGAGTCTGAGACTCCAAAGCTTTAGTGGTAGGCTTGAAGGACAGTATATTAGTCACAAGATTTCTATTATGTCAGCAAGTCTCCTAGCTCATGCAACCAAATCTTTTCTTCATAAATGATGTACTTTTACTGCTCTATCTCCTGCCACAACAAGCCAATCAGAGTAAGGTCCCATGTTACATTTTTGGCTTCCTTTTCTCGTGCCATCTGTTATTTTGGTGTATTATTGAAAGGTTGGTGTTGCTATTGCACATGTGAGACTAAAACAGATAGACAGGGCATACTGTGTCAATATGAGATGCCAAAACATGGGCTGCATTTTAAATTAATTTTCAGTAGGTTGAAACTAATATTTTTTACAAGGTTTCTGAATTTGAGCAGAGTGTCAAAATGACACATAATGGCTGCCTTGCTGTGCAGGGCTGGCTTCGGACAGTTGTTCAGGTATTGGAGCACTCTCTTCTGTTTTATTCCTTTTCCTTTCGTTCTCAGCTCAACCCTGCATTTCTCATGGGGCTGAGTTTGCCTATCTCATGTTCTCATTTGGCAACTTTAGCTGGTTACTTCTTGCTCAACTTTTGTCCTGTTTTTTTTTTCTTTCCTCTCTAGTAATTGGATTTTGAAGTTTCTCAGCTCTGCAGGCTGACGTTGGACGCCCAGAACATCAGCACTTTGGGAGATCCAGGCTTATATAGCGTATTCTTATGTAGCATGTATAGTTGGCCTTTTTGCATCATTCACACGAGTCAGGGTTTTTCTTCTTCTGACTGTTTTCTCCTATCCCAGCAGGTCTGAATTCTGCTTTTACTGCTATTCCCCTTCCCTCTTCCACACTGATTTACAAAGCCTGACTTCTGGCCTGCTTAGCTTTCATTTTGATCCACTCTTTGTTCTTCTGTTTGCTTACTGAAAGATGGCACATCAAATAGGTGAGACAATGCATATTAAAAGTACACACTTTTTTGTTACAATTATATAAAGACGAGTACTTATGTAGGAGACATTACATAGAGGTATGCGTATGGTGAGCATAGTCTGCTTTTTTGATGCAGCAGGATACCTGTCTAGAATATGCAATGCAATTTCTAGTTACCTGAATGTCCAGGGAATGCTGGAATTCAATCTGTATTGTTAGTAGACTGGAGTATGTGTCTTCATACTCCAAAGGATGCTGAGGAAAGATAATTTGTTGCCTGTTCAGGGTCCTGTGAGACTATCAGAGCAGAGGACTGATTTATTATATATATAATATTTTTGAAGAGAAGCTGAGCAGTGTCTTGAAGACTTCCCCGTCCTCCCCTCCCCAATCCTCAACATATGCACAGTAATATTCATCTTGCAATCATGGCTGGGTTCTGTATTGGATGTCATAGTACAAATGCCCTTTTGATACATACATACTGAGAATTATTAATGGAAACCCAAAGTAGTTGAGGTTGAAAAGATCTCCCTGCTCAAACCATGGTCAACTAGAGCATGTTGCTTAAGTTCCATGTCCAGGTTTTGAGTGACTCCAAGAATGAAGAGTTCACAACCTCTTTACACGACCTTTTCCAGTGTTTAATCGCCCTTATAGTAAAAAGATGTGGGTTTTTTATGTTAAATGGAATATGCTATATTTCAGTGTGTGCCTGCTGTCTCTTGTCCTTTCAGCAGATACTGCAGAGTCTGGCTCTGTCATCGTGACTTACCCATGCATATAAATACAGGATAGAAGTAAGATCCCCCTTAGCCTCCTCTTCTCTAGGCTGAACAGTTGCAGCTCTTTCAGCCTTTCCTTGTATGACAGCTGTTCCAGTCTTGTATTCATCTCTGTGGCCTTTTGCTGGACTTTGTCGTGCCCCCTCTTTTTTTTTTTTCTTCATACTGGGGAATTCAGCACTGGGCACAGCACTCCAGATGTGTCTTACCAGTGTGCAGCATAGCAGAATAACCATCTCCCTTTCTCTGCTGTTAATTGTCTTTCTAACACAGCCCAGGGTGCTACTGGCCGCCTTTGCTGAAAGAGCAGATTGCTGGCTCATGGTCAATTTGTTGTCTTCCAACTGGACAATGCAGGAGTCCTTTTTTGTAACACTGCTTTCCAGCCAGTCGACCTCCAGGTCACCATGGTGCATGGGGTTATTCCTTCCTAGGTGCAGAGGTTTCCATCTCCCATTGCTGAACTTGATGTAATTGTCACTGACCAATTCCTTCAGCCTGTCAAAGTCCCTCTGAATGGCAGCATGATGATCTCATGTCAACCACTCCTCTCAGTTTATCCTTGACAATCTTACTGAGGGTGCATTCTTTCCTGTCGTCCAGGTCATTAATGAATGCCTTAGACAGTACTGGTGTCAGTATAAATTTCTGGGGTTACACCACCAGTGACTGGTCTCCAGCTGGACTTCATGCACTGATCACAACCCTTTGTCTGGCAGTTCACCCAGATTTCAGTCTACCTCACTGTCAATTTATGTAGCCCTTCTTTAGTTTGTCTATGAGGATGTTATAGCAAGCAGTGTCAGAAGCCTTGCAAAAGCTGGGAAACAAAATCCACTGCTTTTCCTGCATCCACTGAGCTTGTCATCTTGTTGTAGAAGCCTTCCAGGTTGGTTAAGCATAACTTCAATAGTTATTGTCTTATCAACTTGTAATAGTATCCTATTTTTTATATTTTATTTTGATATCTTATTGTGAACATATGCATTATTTGGAAGACTATTATAAGAAAAACTAATCTTGAGAACACCAGGAATGTGTGTCTTACAACTGGAAGACTAACTGTCTAGACTTCCAAACCCATAGATTTTTTTTTTCTGATGTAACAGATGGCTCAGGTTACCATCTGTATATAAATATAGTAAGTCTTATGAATACAGCAAGGTTTAAACACTTAGTGTTTTCTTTCTCAGTTGAACAGAATGCAAGATAACTACTGTCGTGGTTTAGGGCTGGGCCGGCCACTAAATCCTGGACAGAAGCTCTCTATTAACCCCTCTCCCCTCCCCAGAAGGGAAGAGAAAAGAGAATAAGGGAGAGAGACTTTATGGGTTGGAAAATAAAACTAACAGATTTAATGAAACAATAATACTAATACTACAGAATAATAATGTAAATAGGAAAATAATGAAATATATATACAGATATGTACAAATATATACAAAGCCGATATAAAATCCTTCCCTGACCCTCCCCCTAATGACGAATACGTCACCAGAGGCTCTGTAGAGCTGGTCACTGGAAAAGTCCCAGACCAAACTCAGCAGCAGGTGGGAGCAGGATGCAGGACACACAAATCAGGATCAGCGGCAGATGAACTAGCACGGTTCTGCTCAGGCCTCGGCCTCTGCAGGATCGAGACAGATGGAAGGGTCTGAGATGAAAGAAGGGTCAAGACCCTCGTGATTCCTCAGCTTTTATACCGAGTATGACGTATGTGGGATGGAATACCTTGTTGGTTCGTTTTGGGTCCGCTTCGCCCCCGTAGGTGCAGACATGGCACACATGATGAGACAACTGACCTTGAGCTTATCTTCTAGCAGCACTGTTTGGGAAAAGCATGCTGCCAGTTTTCAGCAGGTTCAGTCACTTAAAAGAGACTGAGCTGAAAAGTAAAATCACTAAATAGAAAATTAGTTCTATTTAGCTCAAACTGGGACAACTGCAAAGTATTATTTTCTCCCTTCTTGGCAATTTTTAGGATGTGTTTTTTCCCTTTAAAATATAGGAACTGCAAGAAAGGATGGTGTATGTTTAATATTCATTGTGAGCTGTAGATATTGGCTGTCTGTCTCTTTATTATTGCTAATCAGAGCCGCATGGTTAATTTCCCCGTAAGTCACAATGAATATTTACACTGGAATGTGTCATTGTCCTAAGTGAATTTAAGGCTGCTGTCTCTTGCCAGTAGGACGTGTTTCAGGAGACATCTGTTTATTCTCAAAGTCTGGACAGTAGGAAAAAAGCCAAGGAAACTGTTCTAAGCTTTCCTGCGAATGTTGTATGTAAGCTAGACTTTTTAAAAACCTCTTCCATTTGCTATCACTGGTGCAACTACACTAGCAGTAGTAGAGATGTGAAGTTACTGGCACTGCTTCCAGCCACTGCTTCTTAAGCTTTATTCACTTTAGGGCTGGGTATCTTCTCTGTTTACATGAAGCTGGCCTGACTTTTGGTGCTGCTACTGTTACTGACTCCAAATAGAGCTGCACAGATGTGTAACAGTGTTCAAAACTGTAAAGGTGTAGTGTGGGTAAAGTCACACGGTCTCAGAGATGGACAATTGTGCAAAAGGTTTGGGTTTTTTAAATTTTTTTTCCAAGATTTTAACCTAATTTCTATTGTGTTCAGGCCCCTTCCATGATAACTCTGTGCATGCTTTGTTTTTGTAGAAACAACAGTAGCAGTATATTTGGAAGCAATTTGGTTAAAAATACTTTTTTTGGGTGTATCTCCAATTGCTTACGCTTGTCTAGTTGTGATTGTAAAGTAAACTCACTGTCAAGCTTCTCAGCTTCTTCTGAGTATTTGACACTTGTGGTGGGCAACTTGTAGTATCATTGCATGTTGCCCACCACAAATAATTCTAAGCCATTAAGATTTATGGAAATAATACTCTGTTCAATATGCTCATAACACTTTACAAACAGGGAAATGTTTTAATGTACTCATTTTAAGCTAATTTTTTCCTAGCTCTGGTTCCATCTCTTACCTGACGGGGCCCCATTTAGGATGGGAAAATGAGAGTTAATTCTCCCTAGCCTGTTTAGGACTCAGTGCCTCCTATGAGGCAGCATAAGGACTGTGGAGGTGAGCACCACAGTGTGATGACTGCACTGCAGCTCAGGAAATTACATCTGCCTGAATTCCCCCTGAAATTTCTGTCACGTGCAGTGCTTTTCTCTTCCCTGTCTGAGCTGTTGTGGACTAATAGTATGTAATACGAAATGGGTGCTGTGTTCAAACATTGTTTGGGTATATTTTTATTATATGTGGCTTTCACAGTTGGGAAACTGCATCTTGGGACTCATTCTGATGAGAGGAATTTCATATGGAAGATTATGGTGAGAGAATGTAGTTATCTTGTATCGAAACTACTAAAGTGTGTTTGGTTTTTAAAGACCAAGGTAGACAGGTAGGACAGACCAGTTCATTAGGGAGATGTAGGGGGAGATTCTTGCCACAGTAATATTGATAATAGTTGATGACTTCTGTGGAGATAAGTTTGTACCCTCTGTTGTCATTGAGTATGGATGTGCTTATGTGTGTATGGATGAGAATCGCTTACAGGAAAAGGGTGTTAGATAAACTCACCACATAAGGTAGAGTCCTGCTGTCATTGTAATTTAAAGAAAACTGATGTATAGAAAATGGTGAATGCCTATTGCAGGAAGCTTTTCCTACTCTTTCACATGCTTGGAATGTATTTCCTAAATGGAGTTACTGTTTCTTTTAACCTGCAAATCCTGTATTGAAGTATTAGGTCTTGCTTACTTGCTCTCTCATGCTCTCTTCCTTTCTTTCATCTACCCTCACACCAACATATTATTTATCCTTTTGAAGGATCCATGAAAAGTACACATACATGCCCATTTATTCTGCCTTGCAGGAAAAAGCAATGAATGCATAAATGATGTTACTGTACATCCAGGCACTGTGAAGAATTGAAAAAGGCATTTCAAGTGAGTGCACTGGAATTTGATTGGAAAAAATAAATAAATCTGTAAACTAAAAATGGAATTGGCCAAGGATGTAAAGTCTTTATTCAAACCTGAGCTCATACATTTAATGTTTACCTGAGGAGTTTTGTTTTTGTCTTGGTTTACTTTTTCTTGAGATGTGTGCTTACAGGATTGAAACCTCAAATGAAGCAAAATGAGTGTGGCTAGTGCACCCAGGACAAACAGAATGGCAATGATTTTACCCACCTATAGGAAAATATTGAGCCAGTAGGCTTTGAAAATCATATTGCTGTTTTCAATAATGCAAAGTTAGTGTGTATAAGTAAAAAGAGTCTTGTAAAACATGCAACGCAATCTATGAACAGGTCAAAAAGGGGTTTGTGTGCCTTTTCCCTCGTGTCTCATATGAAACAAGATGTAGAAGTAGTCTTTGCAGGTTTCTCTACATAATATTAAAAAGAAAAAGATATTTGGGCAGGTGGAGAAAGAGGGAACAGACTCCTGTTTTTTCATTCAATAGGAAAGAATGCTGGCCACATCCAGTGATAAGTGGAAATGTAATGAATATAACTCCAGTAGAATTAGAGGGTAAAGCCTGGCAAACTAAAGGAAAAGATTTGTTTGAAAAGAGAACAGGGTCAAATAATCTTTGTACATCCCTCTAACTCTGAGACTGAACACGTGGTCTAGATAACTGATGTCCAGTAAACATTCATCCATCTCCTGAGTGTCTAAGTAACATACAGTATCTGTAGTGTGCATTTGGGCTCCTTTAAAGGGCCACGAGGAAGTGTGGTGAAGCATTCACCAGGAGGACAATAGGTCTGAAGGATGTTATTGATATTTAAAAGGAAAAGTAAGAAATTCCCCTAATGAATGAAACTCTTCAGGCTTCACTCTAAAGCATAGAAAACGTGGAAGCATGAAGGCAGTCTTTTTGCAGGTCACCTTGGGGGGGGCGGGGGGAAGGAGGAGAACTCAAGGAATAGGAACCCAATTTCAAAGCCTAGTGATACATCCTGAAGAGCAGACTGTCATTTTAAGCAGCCTTTTGCCAAGCTTGTCTGGGGACCTGCTATTTTGTCTTAATCCTAGTGTTTTAGTTCTTTTTCATAAGCAGTATCTAGGATGTGAACTTTAAACGTGTTTTGCCTGATTACTGTAGGACAGGTGTACAGATAGGGTTGAATAAATGCCGTGAAAATGTTGTAGTCACAAAATGGCTATAGATGTCCTAATTCCAGACACTCAGCATTATATATTAGACAGCAGCTCTGCTCAAACAGTAAAAGAACACGTCACTATATATCCCCGTCAGATTAAAAAACTAATTTGAAAAGATTAATGTATTCCATTCCTGTTAGCCTGAATCAGATACCGCTGTGCCTACAGCAGCACTGCCTCCTGATTATTGAATTTTTATGGCCTTGTAATTAATTGCAGATTCCCTGTTTTGTTCTATTTCTTTTTCTCTGACATTTTAATTTCAACAAAAAGCAGCGGTCTCCATGCAGCCTCTCTCAGGAGATCCTAATGGCCTATAAAACAAAATGACTTATAGATATGGCACCCACTTCAGTTGGCTAGCGATTGTTCGAAACCTTGCTGATCACGCGGAATTTAATTTTTTCCCTTCCTCTACTGTACTTATTTCTTGTCTATTAAATTGCAGCTCCAGTGTCCTGACTAACAAATGGATGTAACGAAGTGCCACCCTTCCGTAATACATTACTGTTGCCACATGCAAATTTTTTTCTTAAAAAATTGCAGTTCATTTTATCTAATTATAAATGAATAAATGACTCTTGCACATGAATAGAATATTGTCCTTGACTCTGCATGTGAGAATTTTATGTTCTGGTAAATCACTTGGATTTATTACAAATTTAAAGAATCAAATGTGTGTTAGATTCATTTTGCATTTCCTCCCTCCTTCTCCCCAAAATACTGCAATGTGCAAAAGTGATTTATTTCTGTGCTGTAGAAAGGGATGTTAGCATGACTCACCATCTCCCAGTGAAACTCCAGGAGTTACTGAAGGCTAGTAGTAGTGAATTATTGTTATTTATATTACAGTAGTGCCTTGAGATCAGAACCCCATTTTTCTGGGCGCTGTACCAACACATAATAAAAGATCGTCTTTGACAGAAAGAGTTTATAATCAAATGAAAGCATCCTCAAAGAAAGGACTTGGGGGGTGGTTTGTATCTGGGAAGCAGGGAAAGGGCGGTGGGGACTGGCAGTCCCAGTGCATTGGAGGATGGTGGGCGAGGCTGGGGCTGTGCTGGGGATGATCTGGCCTGGGAAAGGGCAGACTGCCTTGGGAGCAAGGATGGCAAGAACCTGGGATTGCCAGAATGTGTCCTGCAGTGCTGTGACAGGCTGCTGGAGGCATCATCTCTGCTGTCTGCTCTGTCTGCACCTTCCCCAGGTGAAGCTGGGTCAGTGGATCTTCATCTTCCACCCACTGAGCTATCTGAGCTGTCGTTTCATTAGTGCGTTCTTTCAGTGTGCTCCCAGGAGCTCCTGGGCAATGTCCCCTCTCTGCTGTGAAGTAGTTGTCAAAGCAAGGCAGTATAAGGTGGCTGCTGGAGTAGGAGGGCTGTCTGAGCACTGCTGATGAAGAGCTACTTGCATTAACTGACTTCAGAGCTAGCTGAAGCATTGGTAATCTAACCATGGGAACGTTAAGCTTGGTATTGGATGTGAAACCAGCTTACAAACTGGAGTAAATTAGCCCCTGTGCTGCTAAAACAAGTCTGTTCTTAGATTAGTTTAACTCTAGCTTTCCACAGACATATGTGTTTTGTAATTATGCCCAGAGGTCATGACAGTGCGGTGGCCTCAGTGGGTGCTCAGCTGTGCATGCTCTGTTCCAGGGGAAAGACGCCACGCCAAGTGTGTAGCCTTCTTCCTAGGCTTGGAAACTAAAGGCAAAGGCATGTGTGGGCAACTGAAGCAGAGTGACAAGAAGTCACTGATCTAGTTCAGCATGTATTATCTTTTAAGTACCTGCTTATCTAAATGGCACTTAGAGGGATAGTCGATACTGACTGTGTGCTCCTAATGTTCCCACACTACAAGTCCCTAGATGATACAATAATAAAAATGGTGGTTTTGCTGGATTTGAGTCTTGCTTGATGTTTCTTTCAGCACAGGTAGTAATCTTTTCATAGCTATTGCGAAACTGTAGAGAGAATTCCTAACAGGGCTGGCAATAGTGTGTATTTCTAACAGCAACTATGTTTTCCAGCGTCTTTTCTCTCTCATGGGTGTTGTAAGCCAAACAAAATAAAACCCCAATCAAACCCCCCCCCTTTATAAAAAAAAACAAGAGGAAACAGCCTTTGCAAACATTAGTTCAACCTTTATGCCTCTTCTGTGCTTGCTTTTCATGAGATACGTGTGCAAAAGCTATCTTGTGTGTTCATCTTGCTAAAAAGGATTCCCTCTTCCTTCCATCTCTAATCCTTACCAAACTGATCTGGCCTGATGTCCTTTACCTGCATTTTCCCATCTGATTTGGTTGGACATCTGAGTGGTGGCAGGAGCCTTGGCTGTCCCATTCCACAGATTCCTGGTTGGAGTGTCAGACAATGTGCTACAGCCTTGACATGTATTAGAAAGATATGTTCAAGAGGTCGCCTGATCTGTCTCCGTAAGCACCCAGAGAAGCACTTTTAAATTTTGTTCCTTGACCTAGGTTAATATCTAGTTCAAGGAAATGTTTGTTCAGAGAAAGAAGCTGTTTCCATGGTATGCTCAAATTGATTCTAACTAAGAAACTCTGAAAAATGCATTTGTTCCAACTGGAATCTCCTTACTGTCTATTGAAAGTTGCCTGCACTCTTTCAACCTAGGGAGGAGAGCACTCTTGGAAACTGGGTTGCTTTTCTTTAAGTGGACATATTTAAGAATTAAAATCTGCCCTGGATGATATATATGAAGCTGATTTTCCTGTGTGTCTTTATTTTGTCCTTTTCTTCTTATGACTGATTAATAACAGGAGGTTTTAGTGCTTGAACATTCCCAGCAGAGCTTGACAGTGCAATATGGCCTCTTAGTAGTCAAGAGGAGACATCCTGGCAGCTTGTTTCTGTGCGGACATTGTACTGAGATGTTTTCCAGGAGACTCTGAGATGACTCTGCTCTGCTACTGGTACCCTGTGTAACTCTGACTTGGCATCTCATTTTATCAACTTCTTAAAAGCACGGTACCATAGTTCTTGTCTGTCTTGTGTCTCTCTTCATATTTTTTTTTCTGGAGGTCAAAGCTTCTTGTATGGTTTCCTATCATCAATTAGCTGGTCTGTGAGGACTGAGGGAGGTTATCACTAGTGGCTGTACACGTGTGGGATTGCATGCATTTGTCTGCTGAAATTGTTTGCAGAGCTGGTTCTGGAGGAGAAACAGCACCACATGACACAGGCCACCACTTAAGCTGCATCAGATGCGCTTTTTTCAATTTTCTAGTGCAAAAGAAACATCTGAAATAGTGGTTGTGAATTTGTAGATGTTGTTCTTCTGGGTTGAGAAAAATCCCCCTCAGAAGACAGCTTGCCCAGACCTGGATACCAAGCTCAATGCAGTAGTTCAAATGAGGTACTTTTGTGTTTATGTACTGCTTCCAACCAGAGGTATAGAAATACTGTGATTATATTTCCTTCTGGCTGTTTAGATTTTAAGAAATGCTTTATCTTCTGTTGTCACTTTATCAAGATTTGGTTCTGCTGTTTGGTACTGGGAATGCACACAGAGAAAAAAAACATTATAGCGTCTGCAGAAAGATACAGGGGTAGGCTGGTGGATGCGGAACTCCCTGATGGCAGCTGCATGTGCTGTTGCCAGAAGGCCTTAAGCCAGGTATGTGCTGCAGGACTACGCAGATGAGAAATGTTTCTGGATCCATAAAGCTTTCATCCCACAGTGCGCTTAAACATCAGTTATTTATTTGTGCAGTTTGCAGCAAAAGTTTTAGCATACTGTACTGTGTGTAACCACAGCAGAACTGATATCAAAAGGATTGCATCACATGGAAGAAAATATAACCAGCAGTTATATTTGTGATTGGAGAAACAGCAAACCTTGACTTTAGTTTTGATTCCTTCAGAATTGGCTCTGTTGAAAAAGGGATTTTCTACAATATCTAAGGGAATTTTGAGTTCTTGTGATTTATCCTTCTCTGATTCTTTGTGCGTAAGTTTGATATGTCTATACAGCGAAAAAAGCAAGAAGGTTAGGAAGTACGTTGGTGTTCTTTGATTTGGTTCTTATTTCACCCAGAGATGTTTCTCCTTTTTTCATTTTTAAAGAGAAAAGTAATTTGAAAACTATAATTTTCATGTGGTATTTGGTGTATATTTTCAATTTCAAATAGCTTAGCAAATCTTTGCTTGTGAAAGTAAGAAATCCCAGTGCTGTTTCTGCATTAAAGATAACGGTACAATTAAGTTCAGGTGTGACAAATCAAAGGCTAAAAAGCATAGGAGAGAGGACAGTTTGGGAAGAATGAAGCATAACTGTTCGCTTAAGTAGTTGATATCTGGACTGAAATGTCTCCTTTAACCTCAGTGGCTTTGGATTAGGTTTTCTGACATGTACATTTTGGCAGTTTTGTTACAGAGTCTGGATTGTCCTACAGAATGTACTAAATGCTTTTTTGTACTGAAAAGTTGAGAAATGTGGAAGCCTTTAGAAGATGTTTCAGTATGAATTTACAAGAGCAGTGCCTGTTTCATCTGCAAGAGACAGCCAGAAAGGAGAAGCAAGAATAGATGTAGAACAGGTTTTGATGTGGCTTCTCAGTTGGTGTGAAAGCTATGACCCTACCTGAGTCGTTAAAACTGTGGATCTGCTCTGGACATGAAACAGAAACCATAGGGGGTGATGCATTAAAAGACGAGGCTGTCTGAAGAGGAACAGGGCAGTGATTATGAAGAGGACAGAGGAATCTGACCTTCCACCATCAGATTTATTACTTCAAAGAAAAACAGACATTGATGCAAAAAACCCAAACAAACAAAACAACCTAGCAAAACGTTTTAAAATTCTTTTTTCCAAATGCTGTAACTGAAGGATGTAAACTCTAATCAGTTGACTTCAGAGAAGTGAATTTGTAATTGCTGATAACAAACAAGCACGTTACGTAGGCTCTTTCTGAGCAGGAGTTTGTTACACATGCTGCAGATGAGCTATGGAGTTAGGAATGGTATTTCAATTTGTACATGCTACAGTTTAGTGATTCTTAAAGCCTGAGCAAGTGTTTCTTTCCATGGAGCAAATTATGCTATCACTGCGATCTAAGCAAAGCTAGAATGTTAACTTGTAATGGCTATTACCCTGGTGTAAGCAAAAGCAAAATTTGGTCCTCCTTGCAAAGGCAGTTCTTAGTTTTCAGCTAACTTGACCTGCCTTTGTGTCATGTTTTCTGCATATAGGTAGTTTAAACTGGGGAAGTAGTTTTTAGTTTGTGGTGGGGGTTAATGAATTTGAAAAAGGCTGAATTTACTTAATTTGAGTGAGTTACCATAGCACTTCATATAGAGCCTTTCATCTGGCTGATTTTATTTCTGTGTAAATTCTGGATAGTGTTATTTTTCCTAGTGTATAGGGTATGCAAGTAAATTTCAAAAGATAAATGAGCCTTTGCACTCCAATATAATTTCTCTACAATCCTATGTCTTATTTATACATTCGGAAAATAGACAAAATAGTGATGTTTTGGCTCGCAGAGCTTTCAGAGTGTATAAATAACATGTATTATTGCATATAAATTATATTGGAGTGCAGATGCTCATTCATCTTGTGAAATTTATCTGCATAGTTTAGCATTTCCATCCACAAATGCTTGAAACCAATCTGGCACCCGCAGGAAGTAATACGTCTCTGTGCAAAAAAAATGGCACTAAGGGAAATGTCACTCATGGAGTCGACTGTAACATATACTCTGTTTGCCACCACACCCAAAAATACAAATTTTTCTAATCAAAAGGACTGAATTGTTGGTTCTCTAGTTATTGCGATATACCCATCTTCCCATGTTTTCAGGTCCAGAGCTGCTGACTTCTCCCAGCACATTAGCAGGTAAAGCTACATAAATTATACCCTGTACAGCTAGTTAGGCCCAAGTGTGCTTTCTTGGTATCATATTCTTTTCCATTTGCTAAATCTCTGTTGTGGTTTAGGGCTGGGTTGGCCACTAAATCGTGAACAGACGCTCTCTATTAACCCCTCTCTCCTCCCTAGAAGGGAAGAGAAAGAGAATAAGGGAGAGAGACTTTATGGGTTGGAAAATAAAACTAACAGGTTTAATAAAACAATAATACTAATACTACAGGATAATAATGTAAATAGGGAAAACAATAAAATATATACAGATACATAAAACTATATATAAAACCAGTATAAAATCCTCCCCCTACACCTCCCAATGACAATTATGTTACCAGAGGCTCTGTGGAGCAGGGCACTGGAAAAGTCCCAGACTGGACCCAGCAGCAGGTGGGAGCAGGGTGCAGTAACTGGATTCAGGAACACGTGGATCAGGATCAGAGGCAGATGAACTAGCAGGGTTGTGCTCAGACTTTGACCATTGCAGGAGAAGAAGAGAGCAGAGGGCAGAGAAGGGAGAAAAAAGACTGAGACCCTCGTGGTCCCTCAGCTTTATACTGAGTAGGACGTATGTGGGATGAAATACTTAGTTGGTCAGTTTTGGATGATCTGTCCTGTCCGCTCCTCCCTGCAGGTGCAGATATGGCACCCATGATGAGACAGTGGCCTTGTGATGTTTACATAACATACAAGCATTATCAGTTGTAGAAGTGAACGCTGCCTGGAAAAACATGTCATTAGTTTCAGCAAGTACAGCCACTTAGAAGAGACTGAGCTAAAAAGTAAAATCACTAAAGAGATAATTAGTTCTATTTAGCCCAAACCAGGAAAATCTCAGTAAATAATTTTATTATTTGCATTGCCAGTTCCTTCAGACTAACTTAAGTCCTTAGGTCAGGTTCATGCGAGCAGATGCATAAGGTTAGAAAGTACCTGTGCATCTGAAATAAAACATGTTAATATACCTCTTTTAGAAATAGAGCGAAGAAGACTGAAGGGCTGCAGGATGGGTGGAGATACTGAACAAGGGTAGGGGTGTTGGAAAGTGTCTTTCACAAGGGATTAGGGAAATGAGAGGACCGAATCTAGAAATAAGCTTTTGTGCAGAGTAAGAAATTGAGAGAAGAGGGAGGAACCAGACACAACTGCAGAGACGTTGCAGCAATCTATTTTATTACTTGGGTAGACGCAGAATATAATATGCCCTTTCCTTCTTTTTTCCTTAGCTCTCTGCCCTACCTACGCAACTTTCATCCATCAAAGTGCCTGTGGGCAGAGTATACAAAATCCTTCATACTCCATGGTGGCTGCTGGTGTGCACATTTGTGAACAATCCTTTGGCAGATTTTTGCTCAGATTTGTTGGAAACCTGCAAAAAGCATGGAGTAAAGGCTGCTGTCTTGTGGCTGCTTTGCCTTGCCAGAACACAGAAAGGGGAGGCATGAAGGTTGCAGGCAGGAGGGATGTGTGGTGGTTTGGTAGGAAACCTGAGGATGTGCAGCCCAGCAGGAAACACAAGCAGTGGTCTTTGTCCTGTTGATGGTCTGGAGTTCCTGGTACATCCAAACCTCAGGAAAGGCCAATTCTGGCCTTGTCAGAATAGGTAGAGCAGAGATATCAGGAGATCCTTGTGGGTAATGAAAGAGAAGTTTGGTGCGGAAATTGGGAAAATCCAGAGCTAGTGTGATCACTGGGTTCATATAACCTTCTCTCCACTTAAGCACTCCTATTGCTATGCACCCTACACAGGCTGCCTAGGAATCATGTGCACCTGCTGAGGTCTTGCATTAGACCTGCTTGAAACGTATTGCCTCTCTGAGCTCTTCAAACTGCTTGCAGCTTCAGTCTGTGGTGTAGCTACTTTTATTTCATCAGCAGAGAGAGAAGTTCAAGGTGGTTGAGGGTGGTTGAGACCCCTTTGGGAATCCCGTGAGGTACTGTCTTTAGGCAGTTAAATGCTCTTAAAAATTGGCCCAGAGTGTATCACATAGTATATAAACAATGTGGGACAGAACTTGGGGTCTTTGATTCCAGTCTTAGCATTTTCCAACCCATAGAAAATACTGCCTTATTTTCACCATCACATTCTAAGAATAGTAGTTATCCAGCGCTACCTGCCCAAGGTAGAATGATGAAATTGCTTTGGAAACGCATCTCCCCAAGTAAACCCTGTGGACTGTTTATGTTCTATCTTATTTTTAAATACTATAAATGCAGATGTGAGAGAGTTTTATTGATTCTTACTCCCTCCCCAGTACACTGCTCTATTAATAACAAATGCAACAATATGTTATAAATACTCAGAACACCAAAGTGTTGGCATAAAAATGGCAATAAATTCTTATCCTTCGCATAAAAGTGAAAATTGCTAATGGTGTGCTCTGCAATTTGCCCACACTAAGAGCAATCAAGAACCGTGCATAATGTAAAGGTACTGTTGTGAGTAGCCAGAACATAGAGGATAATTTCATTTTGCTTTTTGAGGAGCTGATCTTTTAAGAGGTCCCTAATGAGACCTGCTTGGCTCAAAGTAACACAAGAAAAACTGCTGCGGTTTAGCACTGCACCTTGCATGTAATGCTGAGGTTCAGAGTAGGAATCAGTAGTTATGACTATGTTAATAGTTTTATAGTTTCTCCATCTTGTGTTAAGATCTGGAATGTATTCTGTAGCCACGTAATGAAATGTCTGATAAAAACAGACAGAGTTTCACCAAATATTAAACTTCATTTTAAATAAGAAATACACTGTAATGTAAGGATGTAATGACAAACAGGTTTGGAGGTTTTGTATTCACTTGTCTGTTTGTCTGGCCCATCATGTTATTCATGTTTCCCAGTCTGAAATGCTCAGCTACCAAAACCTCTCCCTGTGTTCAGCTCTGAGACCTTTTGCATGCTCGGGCGTTACACGGCTCTCACCCATGCCTGCACTACAGCAGTTCAGCGTCACTGTGTGCAATGAGTTCATCCCAACTGGGAGCAGTGTAAGAGCTGAGCCAGCCAAATGCAACTCCTGCATTTTCCAGTGTCTCAGATATTTCACTCTTCTCCTGTCAGTATCTCATTCTGTGGGATGCCCAGCAGTGGAGTGGTTGGTGTGCAGTGACTGTAGCATCTTACACATGGTTGCTGTAATGTTTCTGGTGTAGCTCTTTCTGAACCCACTGTTTCCTGAGGTGTGTGTTAACTCTGTAAAGTGGTCAATTTGTTGGTATCAATTCTCTCTTTCAGGTTTTGTTTGCATATAAAAGGATCCTGCCTTTATGCTGGAGACCCTGAGAGATGGCTATTACAGAAGTAGAGAATATTGTTACACGTAAATTATTTGAATTTGGACTTGCTGCCTAATTTCTCTGAAAAAGGTGTCATGGGGATGATGGTAGTGTTAGAGATTGGTGGCCTAACATCTGGCATGTTTTAACTTCTGTTTACTCTTAACTTATCTCTCTCAGTGGCTCACATGTGCATTCTCTGTCCAGATGTGGCCTCACCATGATGAAGTTTTGGAGCTTTTGGTATTCTTTATAAATAGATTAAACCTCTTTTTCATTCTTTAGGTTAATTTCCTTTTTGCAGGAAACACAAAGGTGTTGTTTATTAGAGGTTGTATAAATAGATGATAACATTACACCTTCAAGCCCAGTCACACTGTTGTTATGTTGCCATGGTACCTAAAAACACTCAAGGGATGCACAGCTTAATTCTGCTGTTGCTGGTCACAGTGCTCATGCTGATGGAGCAGTTTTAATACAAAACTGGAAACAGACCCTTTCTGAGGTCCCCTGAATAGTATTCAGATAGAAGGAGCAGGGAAGCAATTTGCTGCATTTTCGGGGTTTACTAAACAAGTGGAACAGATAGACTTGAGGAGAGTGGTTTAACCAATGAGAAGTTGTATCAAATGAGTCAAGGAAGGGCTTTATTACTACTTTGCTGGCAATAGCACTCTATGTACTTAAAGTTACGTGAGTGGAAAACTCAGTCCCATGGGGAAGAAATGTGCTCTAAACTATAGTGTGTACCTGAATTGCTGTTGTTTAAAAATGCTGCAACAGGGATACAGGAGCTAAAGATCCCCTGTGTAAGGAATGAAACCCAAGAGGAAATGCCTAACTACAAATAGTTCCAGCTGTAAGCATACTATTTAAATGGAAATCCAGGTTTAGTTTTATTTTGTGTCTTACTGACCACAATTACCACTATGGTAGTTTCTACAGCTCAAGCAGTATGTTTTTAGTACAATAAACATTAGTTGTTAGTAGAAGGCTCTTAAAGCGCCATACAATTTTCTTTCTGAATAAGCATTAAAATGTAGAAGTAGTTCATAGTTATAGTTGATATAGGTATAGTTGATTCATAGTTCTGTTAAGATAATTTCCTTAAGATAAGTAGTAGTGAAAGCAGCCTTAGACTCAAACAGTGTCTGCTGACGTATGACTGAGAAAGCACTCAGCTCAAACTGAAACTATTACATGGTAATTTTTAGGAGATACTGTAACAGAAATGCAGATATAAACAGGCAGTATTGTGGAAGCATTTCTGGATATACTTGATGCATACCAGCAATGTTTGGTATGGTACTATGCTGAGAGATGTTCATGGATACCTTAGTTTTGAGAGTTAATGTCCCTATTCTCATAAGCCAGCATCCCTACCTAATCAAACTTTTCAAAAGTGACTCATAAATTTTAGTTCTTAGAAACCAGCTGGGGACACTATGAAGTATAATCTTTTACTGCAGGCAGGGTAAGACTGTTGAAACTAGCCTGTGTTTCACTGTCAGCTTTCTAAGCACTGCTTACCTTTAGACCAATAAAATGTGTGAAAGTGAATGTCTAGTCAAAATGAAACTCTTACTAAACAAAAAGGGAATCTGAAGTTTTGCATGTTGGGAAAACTGAAGTATGAGAAAGCAAAAGTCACCAGTGACACAGTAACATATCTGTTGGGTTGCTGGTGTTGTTTTTTTAATGTTATCAACTATCTAATATGGGTAAGATCACAGTCTTATATCCCTACTTCTAAGTATCAGTTGCACTCATAGGTTTGACAATGGATAGAAGAAGGGAAACCAGGTGTGAAATGCCTGTAGGTATTAATTCACATTTGTGAATTATTGGCTACCTGTAAGTAATTTCAGAATATGTGAATGCAAATACAAGGTAAAAATGTTTTAGATAGCAGTTGGAAATGCAATTTTATCTTCCTTTTGCCTTCCCAGACCTTCCTGGATTTTAGGTTGGTGGATTTTTTGTTTGCTTGTTTTGGATTGTGGGTTTTTTATTTTGGTTGGTTGTTTTTGTTTTTGTTGTGTATGGTTGTCATGTCTTAATCTGCTGTGTGAATGCCTAACTTGCTGCATTATGTTGACGGTGTTTCAGTGTTTTGCTCTCCTAGGAAGGCTGAGGTGCATCTTTTCCATTGACCTACTTGAATGGAGTAAGGAATAGCAGTCTTCTATGCAAAGGTCCATCCTATGTGCAGTCCCAGCAGGAGAAAAGACCACCATGTGCCACTGTGTAAAGTAGTGGTGTGATCCTCTTTATGCCCAGACTGGTTCAACTGGCATTGGTGGTCCTGTCCTCCAAAGGAATGGGGATGGATCTTGGCCTTGTGTATCTATTCTTCACCCTGATAAGGATGTGGGAGATAAGATGCCTTTTCATTGTCAAAAGATGTTTCTTAGCCAGATTTTGTTGAAACAGTCACTGTGTAATTATTACTAAAATGTGAAAGTTGGATGGCTTGGATATTGTCAGAGGTAGGAGACATCTGGATCTCCATGTGCCATTCATGGGGACTGTACCATGCTGCTAACATTAGCAAGTTTGTCTCCTTTCTCTTCTCTTTACCTCTCCTCTCTTAGGTCAGGCCTAAGTTTTTGTCATCTGTCTCTGGTAACTTGTCTCTTAAACTTCATGATAGAGGAAATATTTCTTTACCTCCTAGTATTTCAAACAGTGGAAGAGAGAGTGGATCTTTGTCACACTGACTGTGCAGTCTCTCACCTCTAGGTTTATCACATACCTTTTTTTTTGGTTCATTATTCTCTGATTCTGTATCTGGGCAGAATCAGCATTCATTTTGCACTTCTGAATGAAGTGAGATAGTCTTTGGGTATGGCAGCTCAGTAGCAGGATCTGTAGCAAATGGCCTGGATTATCAGAGTGTTTAATTTGTTCTTCTCAACCTGTTAGTGTGTGTTTGTGATAGATGACTTTGACAAGCTAGAGCATCCATGGCTATTCAGGCTGATTTTAGACATGCTGGAAAAGCAATATAAGATGTATATTTTCCCTTTGTTTTCTCTAATTCAAACATCACTGCAAAATGTGGACTGCTGTAACCTTTAGACTGTCAGATAAACTACTCATTGCAATTTTAAAGCACTCTGGGTGAGTAATAGGAATAGCAGCAAAAGAAATTGAAGCCCAGCAATAATATGTGACAATAGTTATGATGACTTTGCAATAAAAATACTTTCCTCTTTTAAGGACCCATAAATTGCATCAAGATAATGACTGTATAGTCTATGAACTTGTCTTTTGCACAGTTCAGATTGAAGGCCACAAGAAAAAAAAAACAGCACAGGATTAAGGACAAAATACTGTTTTTAAAAAATTATCCTTCTCAAATTTGCCCGAGTCTATATTCTATTAATTTAACTATCCTAAAATGTTTTGTGATATGCGCCATGCTTCTAAACTGTGTAAAGGGAGATGCTCCCCCAGGCTTTCATGGAAATTATGTTTATAGTACATGCTCCTGTTTTCTTCTCATTCCCTTAAGCAGAAAGGTCCTCACTGGTACATTTTCACTGGCAAAAATGTATACGTCATTTAAGTCATTACAGGTCGACTGCTCATTTGTTACAATAAACTATATCATCCTCGCTAGGAGGCCAAAGAGAGCCTGTAGCCATGAATATACATCTTCCTAGGCTAACTCAATTCAAAGCCGCAGCATGCCATGGTAAAGTATTACTTAATTTATACTGCTAATGTTTAACATTGATTCTGTGTGGGAAAATAAAGCCCAACGCATTTTGAGAACCTACATCATTAAGGTTTAATAATTTAGACCTAGTTAATGTGATAATGAATTTACTGACAACTAAAGTGCAGTTTCAGTACTTACATTTCTAGAAATACTGACTCTGAAACTAGGTTTTCTAGGCAGAAAATGTATATTATAGGATTGTTTCTGTAATTTACCCGACCTCACCCTCTTAAACTGCAGTGAAAAATATATCTTCAGGTATGTTTACTAACTAGTGGAATGCAATGCTTCTATTACTCCATACATCTGGTGAACTATATGGTACTAATGGGGTCTACTAGGGTATTTTTGTGTTAAAAAACTTCTTAATTGATGGAAGCTGCTCACTATTTTAAAAATGTACCAAAAAGAAAGCTGCTGTGGTGGTCACAAGTACAACATTCGTCTGCTGCAGGCTCAGGAACCATATATTGGAAGAATCAAGATATTTCCGTGCATTTGTATTCCCTCCACCACCCCGTCCCACTCAGGACTGCTGCCACAACTATTGTGTTGGCCTGTATCACCACAGAAACTATTTGACAAAATGATATGTAGGTCATTTCCAAAGCTCTAGGAGGGGGAGGGGATATTTATTTTTAAAATCTGACATAGTGTAGTCCCTCTACCTCCCTCTGACCTTCCTATGTCACTGCGCAGACTGCAGCCATCTTCTACTGCCCCTGTGGGTGTCTTATATCAATCAGGCTTCCTTTCAAATGGCTAAAATAATGGGTGTCCTCCACATGTCCGAATGTGTCAAGGCTTCTGCGATATAACTTCAAGCAGGAGTCAGGGGCACTCGGCGCCTTGTGGGAGGTACTTACTCAGCAGCTTGCTGGATTTGGCCTTGTTGTAGGATGTTCCCGAATATCCTTCACGTAGTCTCGTTATTTGTTTTGTATGGTACTTGCTATTGGGAAAATGAAGGGGAGCTAGGTGTTCTGTAGCAGGGTTTTCCCAAACTTTTTGTCCCCGTATTTTGCTAGAAGTGGCAGTAGTGGGTGTGTTTGTGTTGGACATGGGGTGGGGGGATTGTTGCTGTTTTAGGCTTCAGTAAGTTTTGAATCTGTGATAGTCCGCCACCTACTTGAAGTTTATAGCTCAAAAGTCGTTATTGGTAATACCATGAGGTGATGGCTATTGCCTGACAATGTCTTGGATCAAATTAGAAAGAGCATGAACTCTGACATTGGGTTTCACATAGAGGCACCTGTAGTTTTGGATGCTATTTGAAGAATTCACTGTCTGCCCCAAAGAATTTTCAGGTGCTTAAAATAGTGTTAAAGTTTTCCGGACTGTATAGTTGTGAAATTGGGTTAATGAGATACCTGAATGTTCCAGTTCTGTCCAGGAGAGGGCAGTTCATATTTATACTCAATAATTTTTCTCACTTTCTTAAGAATATTATTATTATTGTTATTAGCACTTTGGCTGGTTGATCCAGATTAGGGAAAGTTCCCATAATTTCATTTCATAGCTCTGTATTTCTTCAGAGATATTCCTGACTTCAGTTTAGGAGCAGAAGGTGGCACAGACATGTGGGCTGTAGGCTGTACAATTGTTTCCCTAGTTCTTTTGATCTGTGCCCTGAACAAGTTATTTTGTCTCTTGACATATATTTAATCACCTTTTTCTTTCCCGCTCCTTGTGTCGTTGCTGCATTTAGGTTTTCAGCTCTTGAATAGAATGCTGTCCCAGTACGCGTTTAGCTTTATAGAGTTTGTTTCTTGGTTCTTACAGCAATATAAGTAATAAGAATAAAAGTTGAAAGGAGAACTTGAGTCTTGCAGAAAAGCCTATCTATGGGAGACTTCTGTCCTTAAACTGTGAGAGTCCAACCAAACATACAGATCTTGAGGCAGATGTGATCCAAGCTGAAACATTCCTTTTTGTGGATCACCTGTCATTTGTGCTAAAATGCTAGCTATAACTGTATTTGAGCACCTCTATCTCTGTACTTTACCTGTTAGAATGAAATCTATTATTGGAAGCAGATTTTCAGTGCTGCTAGGTGCCCATCAATGAATTTAGTATATCTGAAATAATTTACTGAACCCTGGTACTTCAGCAGATAGTACAGTCACTTCCATTTAAGTGCTGTGGATCAGTTCTGTCTTAGCAGACTGGATAAAAGCCATTTCTCTAAGCAAATCCTGTGCACGGTCCAGGTTGTGCAAAGTGTCCTTGTGCAATGGTGTCATGATCACATAGGTTCCCTCTCCAATGTTTTGCCCTCTGCAACCTCTCTTTCCACCCTGCAGAAGCTGCTTCTTTCTAGTTTGTTGAAAGTGCCTGCTTTCCCCCATGCTATTAGGAGTTTTAGTTTCTGTTTGAATCTAGAGTTTTGTAGAGCTTTTATTTCTTCCTTTTGTCTCCCCCAGTTTCTATTCCCTTTGTAATGCTGTTCCTTAATAAGTCCGGTGCATGCCTGGCATCAACATAATGTAAGAGAGAGACCCTTGTGACTTAAACTGCCTGCAGTGTGCCATAGCAATCATTTCCCTGCTAGGAGCTAGTGATGTAGGTAAGCCTTTTTTCCATGTTAACTTGCAAAATAGTCATATGTGTTTTCTGACTTCCATTCCCAAATCTTGTTAAATGTAATTAAATATTTACTTTCTCTTTGTTTCATTTCGAAACACAAACTTGGCACAAATTTGGAGTGTCAGTTGTCTATAAAAAGCAGTTTTCTTTCCACACATCCAAAAGAAAAAATTTACTTTGGAGCTATCTAGAAGCTGTGGTGAGTAAGTATTGTTAAATTTCCTTGGAATGGTTAAAAAGGTTACTTCTTACCCCCTGTCTGTCAGCCCTTGTAATACTATGGAGGTTGCTATGTGTCTAGCCCTCAGCTGCAGTCACTCATGGTCTGGTTGTTACTATACATCATTAGGCTATGAACTTGTTTGGATAAAGAATAACAAAATGTTTGCTTTTCCCATTTGGACATTTTCTCTCTGTAGGGTGGTGCTGCTTTCTCAATGCTTAGATCACTGAGTCATGTAGCTTCCTTTGAAGTTGAAGACCAAATTCATATCCCTCCTTCTGTCATGATATATTGGAAGCAACCCCTCTGAAAGCAAGGCAGTTCACCTTTGGAGATCGACTAGTGTGGGAGAATGGGGCTGATTCCTCAGTGACTCTCAGAGATTGTACCAGATGTTGCTGATGTGTGGTTAAATGAATTCTACCCCTTTTGCTGCATTTGCTTCCTGGTACTGCTGGCAGCTGCTTTGTGATTAGTTAAAAAAGTGAGCCTGAGACATCTTGCTAGAACAGATCAAGTATCATTACCATGTACAGTATTTCAAAAGGAGAAAAATCATACATTTATTTCAGCTAATCTTATATATGAGATGAATGTGCTTTTCATAATGTTACACAATGTAACCATAATAACATAGCCAAGATGGTAAATTCATTTTAATTCCACAAAATTCATAATTGGTGACATCGCCAGTGGGAGCAATTGATCTCTGCTTTCCATTTGTTCTTGACTGTTTCCACTTCAGTGAATTAAAAGAATTGGGCTGTTGGGACCCCACCCTCTGCATGTTCATACAGTATATTATGCAAGAGCAATAGCCTTCAGAAAATTGCTTGTAATAGACAATGCCTGTGTTAAATAAAAAAGGCAATAGTCCCTGGCCTGACTCAGTATTTTAATCCTTTTCAGGTTTTTGTTATACCTGATGCCTTTGTGTTCTGTGGTGGAGCTAAAGAAGAGGTGTAATTCAGTGTAGCTAAATTGCATTATTTGAAATTAATGAGTTCTGTGTTTATTCTTGTAAATTAATACAGTTTCTAATAAATCAAAAAAGAACATGCACTTCTCTGTGTTTGCCTGCATATTACCTCAGTGGGGATAATTAACATCTTGTGACAGTGAAGTCATATGTCAAATCCGAGATCTTATTGCCAGCCTAGTGAAAATGATGTTGCTAGTGACCTATATCATGACCTTATTAATGCAGTACAACTTCACCCATTCAAGATGTTCAAATCACAGTCTTGTCACTTCACAGTCCTCCCTGTTCTGAAGGAAGGGAATAATATTAATGTGTCTAAAATAAAACAAAAAATCAGAGGTAGTTAATGGGGTAGACATGAACATAATACCTTTTGAAGTGTGTATAATTATTGTGGTTCTACTTTTTCTTAATGCTGTTTTTTTTTTCTGTTTAAGAACTATTTGTGTTGATGTATTATTTAAATTTTACTACAATTAGGGCTAGGTTAATCTACTTGCATCTGAAGAACAGAATCATGTTTAAGGTGTATTACCAGTAATATTCGCTGGGTAGTACAGGTTTCTTGTGCCTGACTCCTTTCCTCTTCAAGGAGCATCACCAAATTATTTTCAAGTCTCAAGCATTCAGCAAATTATTATTTTTCAAACCAAAAGCACAAGATTATATGTGTATTCCAGGTCAAAGACAAAAGAGGATAAAGTATTATGTCATGGCATCTTCATTGTCCTTCTAGTTTCATTAGGATTGGAAATGCTACTAAATAGGTGAAGCATTTAAACTTTCTTTGATAGAAGAAAAGGCTGTAGAAGCCTGTAGTTAAGAGTTTACTGAGCATGCCTGTGGCTAACTTCACATCTCTAGATATAAACAAAAGAGCCTCTGCTTGAAGTTGCCCACGACCTGTGAGTCTTTTGTTGCATAAAGCCAGTTTTGACAAGTCTAAATGCCACTAGGTTGGTATGTGTAGCAATGGCTGTTGAAGAAATGACCTTGTTTTTAAGTGTCAAAGACTTTACTGTCCTTTTCTTAGCTACTGATGACTTTAAAAAAAAAACAAACAACAAAACAAAACACACAAAAAAATCAAAAACAAACAAAAAACCAAACCAAAACCAAACAGCAAAACCAAACTATTAAGTTGTAAGGGAAACCCAATGGGCAACCTGATTGTGCTTGATATGCCACGCCTGCCAGATTGCATGTAGTCTTATACTGTAGGCTCTGGGGTGAGGACAGTCTTAGTTTAGTGTGTGTATGTATACCAAGTAAAATAATCATTGTTATAAATAACAACTTTGTTACATACTTAGTTGCTTATCACAGTACATAAGAATAGAAAAGCAGTCTTAATCAGATGTACTGCACTGTTCACTTAGAGTGTTGGTGCCTCAAAGGCTGAAAAGGTGCAGTCACTTGTATTCACCCAATTAACATGACCAACTATGTCTACTCTAGCTGGTGGAAAACTGAGCAAGAAGAGACCACAGTGAACAAGCCTGAGCACTAAAAAGTGGAAGATCTTTTCATAAATGCTTTATGAGTTACAGTTCTGAGATCTCTGTTAATTTTGTAGTTGGAGATATATTACTCGTTACCCATTTCCTTTGTCTCATCCTCACATTGATGCCTGGACTTTTCTCTTCTTAAAGTTGAGCTCACACTACTGTGTTTGCTGAACTTTCTAAAGTTTTCTTGATGAAAAATACTTCACTTTACAGTGGTGTACTTTATGCAGCTTAATGGCAGCAGGCCAGATCCTGGTCTCAGTCATACAGCTGAAATCTAAAGTAATGCTACTGAAATGTGTAAAACTGAGTGTCATGGTTAAAGCCCAGTGGGCAACTAAGCACCATGAGGCCATTCACTCACTACTTCTTCACTTCCACAGTGGGATGAGGAGAAGAAAATATAATAAGTAGTTCATGGGCCGAAACAAAGAACAGGGAGGATTCACTAAGCACTTACGGTCATGGGCAAAAGGCAGACTCATCCTGGGGAGAAAAACATGCAATTTAATTTGTTAATAGTAGCATCAAAATAGAATAGTGAGAGATATAATCAGATCTCAAAGTCGACACTCTCTCTTCTTCCCAAGCTCAGCTTTGTTCCTCATTTCTTTACCTCCTCCCCAGTGGCGCAGGGGGATGGGATGGAGGTTGCAGTCAGTTTATCCCGTGCAGTCTCTGCCACTCCTTCCTCTTCAGGGGCAGGGAGAACTCCTTGCACTCTTCCTCTGCTTCCACAAGACACTCTTCTCACAGGAGAAGAAGTCCTCCATGAACTTCTCTGTGGGTCTGCCCACAACTGCAATTTTCCTTCACAAACTGTTCTGGTGTGGGTTTCACTTCCACATGGTGCAGTCCTTCCCACAGACTGCTCCAGCACATGCTTCCCAGGGAGTCATGGCCTCCTCAGGGGCAGCCACCTTCTTATGTGGTTCTCTGCTCCAATATTAATCTCCATAGGTTGCAGGTGAGTCAATTTGCCCTCTTGCCATGGGTTGCTGGGAGGAACCTCTGATCTGTGCAACTCTTTCTCCCTCTCATCTTTTTTCTTTCAACAACCTTGGTGTTTGCACAGTTGTTCTCCTCACATTCCAGTCCTTTCTCTGCTGCACGTTTCTTCTGCTGGGTCTTGCAGAATTCCCAGCTTTCTTGGGCTGTAGCTGCAGTGGGGCTTGAGCTTGAGTTGGGGTTGGCGATGGGCCGGCTTGGCCCGGTTCCATGCTGCCTGCCCTGGGGGCTGTGCTGGTCAAGGCTGAGAGCAGGCCGTAGCTGCCTTACTAAATACATCAATTTGCAGAGGTGGGTCTGAAATTGGAGCCAGAGGAGCTTCTAGCTGCTTCTTACAGGGCTATCTCCACAGCCCTTCCTCCGCTACCAAACAAACCAAAACCCCTTACAGAAACCCAATGCACTGAGCTTAATTTTCAGTTTTACAGCTGTTATCTGGGTACTTTTAATGTAATATATTGATATTTATATCACCGTAATTTCTTAAGCATCTGCATTTTGTCTCGCTGTTTGTGGATAGAAATGTCTGTATTTTCATTTTAAACTAGTTCATTCTTTTTGACTTCTCTTTCTAAAGTCTTTTTAAAAAGTGCTATTGGTGCACTCATTACCATGTACATCCATTGACTTCTCTGTCTTTGAAGGCTTAATTCATTTCTTCATTTAAAACAAATACAGTCTGTTGGGTATCATCAGCTGGGCTCAACAAGCACCAGGCTGCAATTAGATCATGATCAAATATCCTAAAGCAGGTGGATTGCGCTCTGGCTTCTTACAAGTGGAAGTCTGCCAGCTTTCATCCTTCAGGTCTCTTTCCAGCTTATTTTGGGCTGCAGAAATAAGTGGAAAGACTCTTTGGAGAACCCTTTCCTTTTCAGAGAACCATCTCTGAAAGATACCTTTACAAATGTCTTTTAAAAAAATCTCAGTCCCACAGTCAGCCTTTGGCTGGTGCCCTGGCACACAGACAGTGTTGCCTTTGTTGTGCTCCTGCTCCAGGACAAAGTGACATTCTTTGCTAGGAAAGTGTATAGCACCACATGCTAGGATTCTTTTGGAAATCAGAAAGAAGGATTCCTACTGTTGGACTTGAGTAGGTTTTATCTGGAAATGGTAGATTTTATTTTATTATTTTAACCTCCATATGGTGTTTGTGAACCATCAGATTTATGATGGTTTCTTGGATTGCTAAATCTGGCTCTAGAATGATTAAGGATCCCGTGTGGAAGTCCCACTGATGCTAAGTGTGTCCTTCAGTGGCCTTGTATGAGTTTATTCTCTTGAAAGAGGCCCCAAGTGTTTTATTCAAAGTCAGTAGCTGACGATAAAACAGAACCCAGAACCTGTGACTCCTAATTGTCCTCTATTTTTAACTAGAATGCAACTGTTAGGCATAATTCCTATTCACTTCTTCATAACAACTCATCACCTCTAGTTTTCCAGTTTAACTCCCTGGAAAATAATGTGAAAGGAGAAATCCTCACTTCCCCCACCCCTTACAGATTTCACAGCATTTTCTCTGCTTTTCAACATGTGAAAATGAAGTGTCTGATGATTTCATATAAGTTTTTGTTTGATCATTGCTCTTTCTTGGTCCTACAGCTAGTGTGCTCTGTGGTAACACTACCTAACTTCCAGGCTGAGAAAAAAGCCTTTCAGTCACTTTAAGAGTGAAGAACTAGCGTTTCTTAGCTGGAAAAGACAACTTCTGCAGTTTCAATTAAAGGAATTACTGGGATTAGGAAGACAAAGGCCCACTTCTGAAATCAGCTTTAGCAGCATTTATGAGGATCAAGTGATCACTTCAAGTTTCTCATTCTTTTCTAACTGGCTGCTTCTCATGCTCTGAAAATGTTGTGCTGTGTTTGTACTGAGAATGGAAAAATATGTCCAGACTATAGATGGCTGATGAAATGAACCTGATTGACCATATAGCTGGGAAAATTTATATGCGTCTTTTATCCTTTCCAGCTGCATACAATGGTGTTCTCTGAATTTGTATGAGTTTTAAATTAACTTTTATTATTTTTAAAGGAATTATTTAATACAGGGAATTACTTTGATTGCAGAGCCAAGTCAACTCTTCCAGTACCTGCATCTCTTGCTGTGGCAGCTATCTTTACTCAGATTATCATTCCAGTAAATACTAAGTTAAAGTAGCAAGTCTGTCTGGTTAGCACAGGAAACTGGGAAAATTGATTTCGCAGGCTAAGAACTGATTCCTGTAAGACCAACTCACATCTTTTCTGCATTAGGAAGCTCTAATGCTGACCTGCATCTTGGATGTGCTTGCCTCTTCAGCACCATGCTAACTAATCCTCCTAGAAGCAGGTTGGATAGATGCGATTTAAAAATCACAGGAGACAGGTCTGTTACAGCTTGCAGCTGTGATGATACTGAACCTACATAAGGCAAAAAACCCAACCCAAACCAAACAAACCCACCAAAACAAAAGGCCAACAAAAAAAGCCGCCCACACAAAAACAAAAAAATCCCCCACACCTCAGTTCCCTTAAGCAGGCTGTTAGTCACCACCCGGACATCTTATGTCAAGCAAGGCGTTTGAAAGACCAGTTTGTAACTCATCTTTTTGCTGCAGTTTAAGGTGTTACCATGTTCATCTGTCCATCCTATTCCCCTACTCAAGGGTTCTTGCCACCACAGCAGTTTTGGCAGACTGTCATGTTAGCTGTTCCATTTGGCAATTGAGACCACTAAGTTCAAGCACCGATAACTGTGTTTGGGCTAAGATAGCAGATGCTATAGGGAATTGGCTGAGACATGGGCATGTGCTCTCCCTCTGCTGACTCTTCTCCAAGGCCAGGTAACAGGCTGGATGGGCAGCAGTGTCTTAACTGGGAGCAACTGGTATCTGGGTAAGTGTCAGCTGGAGCAGTGCACGACTGCAGCTGGTCCTGGTATCAGGTAAGATCAAAAGGCAGCAGCCACCGTCTTGGTGCTGTTTCCAGTCCCTCAGACCTGCTCAGAAGGTAAGTTGTCATCCTCAACTGCTTCAGTGTCCAGACATTAGTGTCACACTTGCTGTTGTTAGTGCTCGTCTATTTGTAATTAATACCTTTCCCTGGCTCAAATATGACCAGACTACAGCGTACTCTGTTGTGGCATTCCTTCTAGGAAAAGACTGTGTGTGCTGTGTGTACGTTTATACAACGTGAAAATTGTGCCCTTTCCTGACAGGAAATGTTGGTCAGGGAATTATTTTTTAATTTTATTTTTTATTTTACTTATTTTTTTTGTCTTCTCACCAATTCTGCTGTAGTATGTATAACCATGAGCAAGAGTACACTGAAGAGGAACCCCGTCTGTCCTGGTAAGCTAGCCTACTTGGTTATTAAGAAAGATTACTGATGCAAACAGTGCATTAATGTAAGGTACTTCTTAATGGAGTGTTTTTAGATGGAGGAAAAGGCAAGGTTTGTTGGAAGCTAGGAAATGCTAAAGCTTTCAGAAAAGGGGGTGCATGCATGCCCCCCCTGCACATATTTAACATATGTTTATCAAACTGGAGATGTTCTTATTCTTGTATTAATGTTCCTACTTGCGATTACAAGAGTAGAAGTGCAAGGGTAAAAATACCTTTATTTTTTTAATAGTGATTTGCAACCCCGAGACCTCTTAAGCTGCAGGTTGATGGATCTTAACTTAGTGACACTAACATGGCACTCCCAGAGAAATGTGTTGTGTAATGCTTTAATCATTAATTACTATCATTCATCATGCAGCCTTCCTTTTAATGTCCATTAGCATCATATGCCACTCATGAATGCTTGTAAGTGTATAAATGTGCTGGTAATCCTGCTGAGTAGGTTTACATTAACTGTAAATTATCTTCTTGACCAGTTGGTTGGCCTTCCTGGCTGGTGGAGTAGCATTAGCAATGAGTTTGGGAAATGAGATATGTAGAAAATATGTGCACGTCTGTCTTAAAAGCTAGGACCAGCTGGTGCTTGGGGATATGTTGTGAAGTGTTAGCTCAGTTGTTCCAGCATGCGTCAACATCTTTTGAGACAAAAACCTACAGTCCATGATCCACATGCCAACGATCTTGTAGAGATCACCTAACACTTACCAGCTCCACTTACTTTAAGCCAGTCCACAATAGAAAAACCACACAAATAAAAACAAACCCCTCACCCCAAAAAACAGCCAAACAAAAAAAAACCAACAAAAAACAAGGAAACAAATGAAAATAGGTAAATGCAAACAAGCAATAGGGACCTTTGCCCACAGCAGCTTGTGACAGCCAAGCAAGCGTGTGCACATGCCCATTCTTTTGTTGTGTGATTTTCCTTGTATAAGCATTATGTGGGCATGCTCCATCTCCAGGAACATAATGTGGCTTTGGCGGGAACAACATTATGTTCTGTATTGTTGCATTAATGATTCATGTGAAACATGCAAATCAAAATATAACACTTGACTACATGTCATTAGGGAGCAGTTGAGAGAACCACGACAGAAACAAATACGGAAGTATCAATTTGTGTTGCATATATGAAACATTTAATGTGAAATGTTGGTCTCTTACTGACAATCAGCTCCTTCTCTTCAATTAGTGCTGATGTGGTTTTTATCACACAGTTCAAAACTGGACAGCCTTTAAAGATAATCACCCACCATCTACAGAAGTACTTTCACACAGCAGAAGTCTTGCAAGATGTATCTTGTTGGTTGGAACTGGATTTGACAGCTCACCAAGCAGCAGAATATTTTCAATACAGTCCTCACCGTACTGTCTTTGCTGGTTAGATGGAGCACATGTACCTTTGCTCCAGGATCCGTTGTGGGATGCAGCTAGCACCAAAGGCTAGATCCCAATTTCTCATATGAATGCACAAAGAGTTTACAAGATGTGAATTTACAGCACACTTTAAATTATTTTATTGACCATGAATGTACCAGGGAAATTTTTGTGTGGTTCTTTGTTTCCTTTAAAGTATTCATTTTTAATGATTGCCTGCTGGCGTGAGGCTACATTTTCACCCATCTACAGTGCAGCAGCAATTTTCACTTGACAGAATCTCTAGAAGACAAGCTGACATGTTGTCACAAATGCTCACAAATATTTGAGCAGTTTGATATTTTACTTGCATGCTCAGCATCGGGTTTTACATAAAACTCTACTAACTAAGGTGCGGTGTCTCTCAGCTAGTGTCAAATCCTGGTACTGCTGAAGCTGATCACAGGACTTCCATTGCCTTCAGTGAGAGGAACTGCGTAAGAGTATGGGCTCCATTGAATGAGGTCTGTGAGTTTATTTGTAATTCAGAGGTTGCATCAGCTAAGTCCTCATTTCTTAGTAAAGCTGTATGGGACAGCAGAGCCAGTTTTTTATGTGGATAATGTGAGAAGCAAGGTCATTTATATGTGACTTTGAAGCACCTGTACCATGGCCTGCCTGAAAGGAATTTGTTTGCTCAGGTTGACTCCTCAGAGATCTAAGTCCAAACTCCACCATTATTTCTGTGCTCTCAGTGTAATCTTATAGTGTGGCTGAGTGCTGTGGAAGGGAGAGAACTACTCTTACACTAGGTGCAGAAGGAAGGTTGTGCAAAGTTTTTTCTGCCAGAGAAGAAAACTTACATCTCCCATTTTATTGATGTGGCAACTGTTACTATCATTAAATTCACTGACAGGAGGGGAATACACACAGTTTTTATCTTGGATGCAGAACAACAACTGCAGTTCGTCTGAGGTAGAAATGCTAAATCTGATGTTTTCAGCAGAAGTGGGACACAGGAAAAGACACTCTCTTCCCAATCAGCTTTGTTCATTCTGAGATTTCTGCCACCTGTCACGGTACATCCCTACTGTTGTAGACCCCCCTTTCCCCCTGTCTGTCACATCCTTGTTGTATTGAGAATGCTGAATCTGGAGCTGTAGTAGACATTGCCATGGCAAAGATAATTTTATTTTATTTTTTAGAAGATAGATGTGCAGTCTGATGATCTAGTGGTCTTCCCACTCACCACCACCAGTGGTAGAAATCTGCTGCCTTCCTTGTATCTGGTAGCTATGCTACATCAAGCCTGGTACGGGAGCTGCTTTCCTTGCTACAGGCTACAGAGATTTCCAGTTCAACCAAACGCGCAGTGCCAAGGAGTCCAACCACATTCCCAGGAGCCATGTTAATTACTCATCTAACTCAGGGGTAGAAAGGTCCAACAATGAATTATGATGGTATCCAAATTCTAGCTTTCCAGTTGAAAGCATAAGTGGGACCATGGGACTGTGTCAACAATTACCTTAGGAAAGGAAAAAAAACTGGAGTGTTCAACAGATGTCCTGACTATCCCCTTCTGGGAGAGAGCAATCCTTCCGCTTCTCTTTAGCAGGCTCTGACTATTTGTTCATGCTTCTCTGGGGACTTATTTAATGGTTCTGGAAATATTTTAAAAGACATTTAAAGAGAGTTGACAAATGTTTGACCTGTTTCAGTGTTCATGAGCTGAGTTAAATTATGATGGTATCCTTTAAGTGAAACCCAGAGGCCTGGAGTTTAAAGCTGGGGAAGACTGTAGGAATGTTAAACCTATTTCGGTGACAGTATCCAACACGTGTTCTGTCTGGTTGAAGTGTAAGGGTGAGGAAGCAGTGGAGTTAAGTGAAGGTTTTGGATGAACCCTTCCTGATGGTTCAGGTATGACCAAAGCTTTCCAATAAATATGCTGTAGCCTGCCACTGGGTTCCTGCTGTTCCAAATGTCATCTTTCCTGCCACCTGGATCTGACTGCTTGCAGAGTTTGCAGAAGAGAAGAGAGGCACTATCTCTGCATGTAGAGGAAAAATAGGATGATACTACATTCAGTACTCTCTTTTCTATAACACTCCCCTGCTTTTTAAAACTAATAAGAAAAAAAACCCAACCCAAAAATTGGTTAGATTGAGCTGAGGTGTTTGCTGTGCTCTGTCCGTGTTTTTTTCAGTAAGAAGTCTCTCTGTTTTGGGGCACCATATGTAACTGGTGCCAAACCTCCTTCTCCTCCTTGGCAGGTTGGTTTGTCTGCCTCTTGACATGGACCATGCTCATTTCTCTGCTCCTAGATCACCTTTGAGTCTATATTATGATGGTTCCTTTACTTTTTTGCTTTGTATCAGACACAGAATGCAGTTGTTCCTTATAGAAACACAAATTAAACTTGTCCAGTTAGCACTACCTGAAGTTAATGCCATAAAATTACATTTAAGCATCTAAATCTCCTGACTTTTGGAAGAGTTGAGCAATTGCAACTCTAGGTGAAGGGGATGTGGCAGGAAATCATCTCAGGAAATTAGAACACTTTTATTTAGGTCTCTAAATAAGAACTGCAGTGCTTGTATTTTACGTTTTCAGGTTTTGCGAATGTTTGCTGTTATGTGTAGGTTTCAGTCTGTGTTAATACCAGAAAAAAATGTCTCTCACCTCTATCCTCTGCCCTTCTCAAAACAAAATCCTAGAATAACTTTTGCCATGTCTGAACTGTCTCTGTGTATTGTTTAACTTCTTCATTTCCTGCCAACAAGGGGGAAAACCATGACCAAAAGGAGTGAAATGCTACAAGATAAACTCTTGCATTACGCTGCCAATTAATCAGACTCTTAAGTTTCACATTGTTTAGGAGAGGATCAGAGGATTGTTATCTGAGACTGACCTAAACTGTGAACTTTTCAGATATGCCCTGAAAATTAAAGGTCCCTTTCCCTCTTGGAGGCATTGAGCAGTACCTTTTCTGAGCTGTGCTCTTTTCCTCCTTACTACTTGAACCACAGCTTTCTAATGTGAAAAATATTTTGGTCTTTTTTTTTCCTGCTCCTTCAGCTGTAACAACATTAGATGTTTGCTTGGCTTGGGTGGGAAGGTAGAAAATTCTTCCAAAATTTAGAAACAGAGAGCTTTCTGATGTGTGCAGTAATCTTAAGGTAGTAAATTCTTTTTATTTGATTTTAAATGCATAATTTAGTATACAATATAAAAATGTATCCAAGGGGGAAATGAATTTTTTTTAATAACGTGCTTCCCAAAGCGAGTGGCAAAACGTGTGTGTTGATGGGAAAGGGAGGGGATAAATTTATATCCTCAAGGCATGACTTGTGGTTTTGAATAAAATTGAGATTGGTGCTGCTGTTGGCTTAGTTTCTTCTCGGCAGAGATGGGTTTTGCTGTTCACTGGGAATTCAAACACAGGCAAATTGGGTTCACTTCTAAATGGCTTCGATGATGCAGGGGTTTACTCCAGAGTTCACACTACAGAAGTTATTGGCTTCTCTGCAGACTAGAAATAGCACCTGGAGACTGGAGATAACTTTTTGCTCATCAGGAAAATTGTCTGGTCTGGATTCTGCCAACCTTGTGTACACGAGCCACTTCTCTAGCACCAGTGAGGTTCCTTGTCCAATTAGGGGTCATATAAGGGTGATGGTTATTTTGTTTTCAGTCTGTTGCTGGACAAACAGAGGTTCTTAGACCCTGGTGCATATGGCAGTGATAAAGAATCACTTTTCTCCAACATTAAACAGACTTATTGGGAATAAAGAATTTAAGTATTAGCTTAAAAAAACGGTGCTTGTACATCTTTCTTTGGGGAAAGGTTTGTGTTCTGTTCTATGTGGCTGCCAGCACGGGGTTTAAAAAGAACATGTGCATTTTCTCACACTTTGGATCAATTTGTACATATGTTTGTGAGTGTTTGGTTTTATTTTCTTGGTTTGTTTTGAGTTTTTTGTTGTTGGGGTTTTGGAAGTTTTTTATTTGGTTTTTTTTAGGGAGTTTTTAGAGATGTATTTTTAAACTCACATGATGCAAACTGAGACAATCACTTTAATTTTGATTTAAGCTTGATTTACGCTCATTTAACCTCAACCAGTACATAGAGTTTTAAATTGAAAGCAAGTTCATAAAAAGGTTGACCTGTTCGCCTCATTCACAATGGATTTTTAAGAAAAGTCCACAAATAGTCTTGACTGCCTGAACTTAAAAATATTTGTAATCTAAACTTGTCTAGAAAGTGTTTCCTTCTAGCGTCATTCATTGTTTCATACTTTTCAAAGCGTTCGCATGGCTTGTAGTACACATTAATCTATTAATGAAATAAAAATAATTTAAAAAGTTATCGTTCATATGCATGAAACAAAAAAGAAGTTCTGTTGCATTATCTTTCAGGCATTTAAGAGTTTGGGGATACTACAGCATCTGGTTTCGACAGTGCAGCGTACTTTAAATCCATAGCAGTTTGGAGTTCTGGAGAGACTGGCAATCTGTAGCACATCTTCCCATGCTGTCTCCATTTTGCACTGGAGTCAGGGAAAATTGCAACCTATACAGATTTGCTTGGAATAGAATTGTGCAATGGGATGGTTCTTTCTAAAATGAGTTAAATTCAGCAGCTTCTGGCATTATTGGTCCTGTGCCAGAATGTGAAATTTTAAAATCAAATGAACAAATGCTGAAGATAAGGGCTCCAATCAAGGGCTGCCTCCAGGGAAATGCTGGGGCTGGAGAGCTTGTGAAACCACGCCTGGTGTAAAGGTGATTTCACCAGTGGTTAAAGCCCACACAGAAACATGGGAAGAATGGGCTGTCAGTGAATCACACTGCCTTCTAGCTACTCTATGCTGCTCACTGGTCTCATAGGAAGTTTCCACTACTAGCTAAAGACGTGGTGTTGCCTGTGGGAAGCCTCTGACTTGCTTTAGGGACAGCTTCAGTCCGGTGAGGCACTGGGCAGGTGGCAGCCACCTCCTCCCCTCCCACTGTCCATAGTGGAGTCAGGCTCATTCCAACTGCATGACATTTGCAGCCTGCCCTTCTGTAGCTTCCTGCATTGTATGGCATGCACGTATGCTCCTCTTAATGTGAAGTGAATTAATCCATGGAGTGACGTTCTGTAATATTAGATCTAAATGCTGGTCCACCGGTGAAACGTAGGTGGGGTAATAGTTTAAATTCCCTTTTTGCATTATTGGACTTTCTTATGAGTCTTGCTGTATAGCTGCAGAGGTATTACAGACCAAATGCCAGATGTACAAGTGTTGCTGGGTAGCCTGATAGTACAAATACTAGTTTATATTAATTACATGAAGTAAGGATTAAGTTCTTTGTTGTTTTCATTGTTTTGTGAAATGGCTCTTTTCTAAACAGTTTCTCTTTTTGAAACAATTTCTTTTTGCCCTAAGGTTTGAAAGTAAAAGGCAATTTGGGCCTAATCCTGGCTGTTTAGAGTTCTCTGAGATTTCAAAGTCAGCCATAGCCGATGAGGGGGAAGCAAAGCCTTGTAAGACCGGGTGCCTGGATTGTTTTATTTACCACACATTGTACTTTTGCCATTTTGTTTCATCAAACAAATTGAATCGTTTTTTCTTGAGCTGTAGTGAAATCTTACAGTCTAAATGCTTTAAATTGTGCATCGGATGACGTGCTTCAATCAAATAAGGCACCACCAGTCTTTTTCTGTCTCTGGTGCATTGTGGGAATTTCTCAAGATGCTACCATAATAATTCTCCTCACTGATGCCCAGCAGAGGGTGATATTGTACAGTAGGTTGTAAATCTGTGAGGTGTAGCACCTCACACAATTATCTGCAGCCATTCCTTAGATTTTTATCATTTTAATCCACCCTTTAGAGCTATTACTTAAATGATATAGACATGGGTGGTATAATTAGAATGTGCTGTATCTGCCATTAATTTATAACATATGATAGGCTTATAGATGTCATAAAAGTGTATCTTGAGAATGCTGTGAACTCTGTTTAACCCTGATGTTTCAGAAAAGTTTGATTTTTATGGTCAAGCCATTTCATCATTGCAACAAGATCTTTCCTTCTTCTAGAAAAGATGCTTAAAATTAAAATTCTATTTTCTCTCTGGTCTTGATGTTCTCTTACTATGCTGGAATTAGCATATGCAAAGAAATGTCATGTTATTACAGTGATGCAGCTATCCTGGCTTGGATTTGAATTTCACTAGATCCAGGAATCTCCTTTAAGTTTAATGCATGGGAAAATAATTTATGAGATCAAAGTTAAATTTGTGTCTCTTGACCACATCCATGTTTTCCATAAAACTTTCTCCAGGTGAAAGTTGAATGTAGTGTGTAATACTGTCCACCTGCGTATTTGTCTCCCTCTTGTGGCTAAATACATTTTTAGGCCTGATACTTTGAAACAACTGGGTTTTAGCTGAGATTATTGAAGCATTTGTTTCTATACGTAGTTTTTTCTTGTAGATATTTTTCTGATATGATGTAGTGCCCATCTTGTTTACAGCCTGGATTTTGACATTCTCTAAACCAGTCAAGTGCTGAGTCATGTGTTGCTGTTCTTCCAACAAGAACTGTATTTACTTTTAGAGTATTCCCTTCACACAGTTTTATCTAATGGCCTGAAATGCTGGCTAGTAATTATTATAGAATGAATAAACTGGGGTACAACTGTATGTGCTCTGTGAGGAGGGAAGTGCTGAGTTTTGGAAGCGTTGAGAGTTTGGTGAGATTGCACTGTTGTGCAAGGATCACTGCATTAGTATGGCTCTTAAACATCTGACTGGGAGTAAAAGAGGTATGAAAGTTTGCCATCTTTGCTCCTGAAGGCTTGATATAGATTTCTTTCTGAGCTTTTCAGATAAAAGGGCTTGCAACACATTTCTAAATTGAGAAGCCACGAAAGCTGTCAGTTCTTTGCGAGGAGAGTTACCTAGCCTGAACAGAGTGAAGAGGAATTTTAAAAGGACTTTGTCCTGTAGATCTTCACTGAAACTGGACAGAAAGCATGTGACTGCACATTACACAAAATAAGTTTATTTTAGGAAGTCCCATGTAATCTTGCAGAACAGTTCCCAGCTAAAAGAGATCTAGGGTTTTAATATGCGGCACTTTAATTTGCTGATCTGCAGAAAATTAGTTTTCTCTTAGATGTTGAAACTCCACCTTTCAGTTATCCTCCAGCAATTCTGTGATGCAACTGTCCTGCTTTGTGCCTCACTTAACACTATGGTTGCTGGTGGTAAGTTTTTCTTTGGGTTTCTAGCATAGAAAACCACATTATTTGTATTTGAAGGGTTAGGGATGAGTTGGAAAATTTGACTCTTGCAGGTCAGTTGCAGCAAATGATTTTGAGAGCCTAAAGCCATTAATTAATTAAGGATTTTCTGCAGTCTCTGTGAAAGATGGACACAATTCAAAATCTTCTGGGTGCCACCCGTGTTGACTGGGAGAGGGCCAGGTGCCAAAGCTGAAAGGCCTTGATGCATTGTATAAAGGGCTCTTCTACACTCCAAAAGTCATTCCTGGCTTCCACACCTTGAAATGAATACGTTTGTCTTGCAAGAAGAAAAGAGGACTCGGCGTGCCTGAGGGGGCTGTCAGTTCAGTGTTAAGACCCAGCTATCAGATGTGTGGGCACATCTTACTGAGTCTCCTATCCAATGCGTTATTACACACCTTTGCTCTTGACAGTTGGCCAAGATGCCTGTGTTTTTACTAGTTGAGCAGTAAGGTACTCACATGGATTGAGACTGTACTTAGATCTTAGGCTTTGCAGGGAAAATTTGATCCAGTTCCAGCTGCAGCTGATTCTTGTGTAAATAAAGAACTGTACCAAACCCCAGACAACTGAATACCTCCCTGTGTTGCATCAGTAAATTCCTGGCAATGAAGTTCCTATTTCATTCAGTGAAATAGGACATATCTCTGCTGTTACCATGCTCTTCCGCTAAAGTACTCTGGTTTTCCCCTCCACTCCACAGTTCCTTTTAAACTGCAGTATTACTTAAGCTCTACAACAGGAGACAAGGCATCTAACAACAAATCTGTTTTTATTTGTCCTACTAACAAATCCTCCTAAATCAGACTATAGCCAGACGTGGAGTGGAAGTACCCCAACCTTTTATAGCACTCGCTCTGTGAGATAGGGAGAAGGCAAACTCCAGCTCTAAATCTTCCTGGTGCCACCCTTAATGACAGGGAGAGCAGGGTGCCAAAGTCTATTATGTGCTGAAAGGCCCCTAAGTGTTATTGTAAAGGGCTTCTGCAGACCCACCATACATTTTCATCTGAAGGTTTTTAGGCTTCCACTGCATGGGAAGAAGCTGGTGGAGTATTTGTAGTGTGTACTTGCCATATTTTATAGTAAAGAGCCCTTTCTGAGCAGCTCTCCTTTTTAATTATACCTTAAAATGGCATTAGATGTTGGCTCTGTTCATGCCAATTGCTGTTTGGTTGTAATCACTGCAAGAGCTCTTGCTCGTTGGGACATCAATTTTCTTTTCATCGATGCTTTGCTTTTATGTTTGGAAGGGAATTTGAAAGCATATAGGCTGAAGCAGAAAATATTGCTGAGGCACACAGAATGATAAATTTTCCCTTCTGATACAGCAGAGTCTAAGGAGGAATATGTGTTTTGTTCCTTTTAAAAAGTTTTTCTTGCTAGATGATGTTTTGAGGAAAGTGGGGGGAGAACAAATTTCTGCTTTCATGTGGTGGGGGAGGGGAGGGTATACATGTGTGGGTTTGTTCTTTCTGCCTCTTAAAGTGGATATTTTATTGCTGGCTTCTCCTGACTTACGTATTTTGGTAATTGAAGGAGAGTGCCGAACTGCTGGCCTAGTGCATTATTTGTGTTTTCTGAGTCTCCAGGATCTTGAAGGAGGTGATTATCCCAACAGCTGCCTCTTGGGGAATGAGAGGGGAGAGGGGAAATTGCGTTGTTGGGCAGATAGGCTCACCTCTGAAAGGTCATGAAGAGAATGAAATGCTGATGTATTGATACCTTGTGGACCTTTTCTTCCCAGCTTGACACAAAAGGTAGCTTTAAATCCAGAGAAGACTGTGCCGTTGCAGAAATAGTTCATGCATATTTCTGCTTTTCTTGCCAGCCAGCCAGCCAGCGGTCTCTTCTTGCAATGTTAGTTCTCGCCATTTTCTCTACAAATATGCAAGAGGGAAAGCCATTTACTATAATCAGCTTATCTTGCTTAGCCTTTAAGAATGTTAATTTTGCAATATTAAATCTGAATATTATACTAGGATCATTCTTATTCGTGACCTTTTGCCTGCTTGACTAACGCAGATACCACAAAAGCTGCAGTGCAGCCCTGTAGCACAGGGATGATGGCTTCTAATGGGGATTATACATAAGCTAATACATTTCTCAGTATATTTGGTTTTTCCAAGAGCATCCTTCACAACATACTCAATAGTTTGCAGCCCAGTGTTATCCTTCTGTCTTTCAGCTTGAATTATGCACTTGTAATATACTTTCAATCACAGAGACATCATGGATCATTTTTAAAAATAAAAACAAAAACAGTAGTATATTAATTTTGAAATTTTTTTAGTCAAGGCATAGTTATGTGTATACTGAATTTAAGCAGGATTTAGATCTTTTGTCTGCAGGAGTCAAACCTTTGTAATTTTGATTTGTTTTGATTTACACTCATGCTTCACCCTCTCCTGTCCCACTCAGATGTGCGCCCCGGACACTTTTTTGCTTGAAAGAGTTCAGCACAGAGCCACAGAGATGATGGAGGGAGTGGAGCATCTCCCTTATGAAGAGTGGCTGAGGGAGCTGGGTCTCTTTAGCTTGGAGAAGAGGAGACTGAGGGGTGACCTCATTAATGTTTATAAATATGTAAAGGGTGAGTGTCAGGAGGAAGGAGCCAGGCTCTTCTCTCTGATGTCAAATGACAGGACAAGGGGCAATGGGTGCAAGCTGGAGCACAGGAGGTTCAACCTGAACATGAAGAAAAACTTTTTTCCTGTGAGGGTGACAGAGCACTGGAACAGGCTGCCCAGAGAGGTTGTGGAGTCTCTTTCTCTGGAGACATTCAAGACCAGCCTGGACGTGTTCCTGTGTGACCTGGTTTAGGTGATCCTGCTCTGGCAGGGGAGTTGGACTGCATGAGCTTTCGAGGTCCCTTCCAACTCCAAATATTCTGTGATTCTGTGACTAGTCTAAAACGTGCTTTGTTGTTTTGCCACCTTCTGTGCGTTTGGCTCAGCAGTAGTACACTTTCAGGAGGAGGTATCTCTGGTGTCTCACTTCCTTGATTAGTGCTTTATCCACAGGCCTGTTCTGTTCTGTTCAGGTGTTTGTGCTCAGGGTAGAAAGAAAGTGATGCCCAAGAGCTTTAGTAAGAGGGAAGAGTTCCCTTCTCCCTGAACCCCTGTTTCACTTAAAGCTTGCATCTGGGCTACGTACCAGAGTGCAGTTGCAGTGTGGTTGTCAAACTCAGGATGTGCGTGAGTGCTTCACCTTGGGCTTTTGTCCTTATCCTTGAGGTTGTGCTCCTCAAAGTCAAATGGCAGGTTACTTCCTCAAATTGGAGAGCTGAAATATCTGAATAAAAAATGTGAGGGAAGAAAGAGGAAGGGGCAGGAGAGATATGTCTTTTAAAAAGCCATGGTATTCCTGATTGTATAGAGGCAGGCAGGCATGTGGTCAGGGTGTAGAAAACATGATCTCCATGAAATTAGCACGGAGATGGTCTCTAGAATACAACACTCAGGAATAATTACAAAGTTCAATGTCAGCTAGAGGGAAAACTTGTTTTGACAAGCTATGCATTTAAACCAATATAGATTAAACTTTTTTCTTCCTCATGTATATTCTATTACTGAACAAATTTTAGAAAAGGGGAACAGAGATGTGTGAAGTATGGTGAACCAGAAAGTGTCTTGGGATTTCAGTAATTTATGATGAAAACAAATGTGATTGATGGAGTTATATGTCAGCTGTAAGTAGGACCCTAAAGCCCTACTGCAATTTGCTTGGAGACAGCCAGCTACAATGCACCTCGATCACATCTTGATAGCATGTGGCCAGGAGTGAAGAAAACAGAAGGTTTCTTTTTTTCTTTTAAACAGCCCCCATTTATTCACAAATTTGTGCCTGGAACAGCTTTCATGTAAATCATTTCACTATTTATTTCAGTTCAGGTTGGTTAATAAGTTTACTTTATACTGATTTAAAGGGCACAATTGACATTTTAGCTGCAAAAATATGAGAAGCGTGTTAAGTGCTGGTTGCTTGTTTCCATTAGCCCTCAGGAACAATATAGGGATCTTGATGCTTTTTAGTGAGATCAGTGTTTAGTGTGGACCACTTCCAGCAGAGTATGTACTCTGGACCCTCTACTGAGAAACTGCTATGGATGAGTTATTCTGTACATCTAATTCTAATAAAATCAATGGAGCTGTATAGATTTACAGTAGTTTAGGATTTATCCAACTTCCTACCAGCAATCACATCTGCCCATCTTCCAAAAAAAGCAGATTAAGTATTTCCTAGAGTCCAGTAGATTTCTGTCAGACAGTGGAGTGGCAAAGATACTTCAAGGAAAAAAGAATTTAATTTTCTCACTTCAGCACCTCAAAACCAAAAGAATAAATTTGCTTCCTTCATAAATGAAAGCAAAAGCTCTCTTAACTGTTACTATTTTGTCTGCTGTAGGTTTCGAGTTAGTTGTAAAACTTAGAGCTTTCAGGTTTTCTTCTCCAGTTTCTGATGCAGTTTGTTTAATATCATCAAGAGTTAGTGCCACTTACATAGTGCAATTTGCTTTGTCACAGATTTTAGCAAATAAATTTTATTGTGAGAAGTAGTAAACTTAAAGAGACACTGTGGGCTTATGGTAGAACAGAGAAATGTAAAAAGTATTCTGGATGTGCAAGAACTTCAGTATGAAATCTCTCCTTTGGATTGATATATTTGTTTTTAGATACTGCTCAAGAATAAGTATCTCTGCAGCTGATTTGTGTAATAATTGACTTAATGCAAGCTTGCATCTCAAGAGGGTTTTTCTTTTTTCTTGGCTTTTTTTTAATGTTTGTGCTAATGTGTGAATTTTTGCAGTCAACAGTTGAAATTTATTGGGAAGAAAACTCATTAGCTGGAGAAGTGCTGCCTCCCCCCCAAAAAAAATATATTTGAAAAGTGACATCCCCTTCTTTTGGCTGTGGACCTCCAAATAATACTGGGCGAAAGTCGAAGCAGCATCTGCACTCAGGCGTTCTGCAGTCCTGGTCCCGCTCTGCCACCACGCAGCACTGGAGCAGGAGTAGTAATTGCAGCCTGCACTGATCCCTGCTCTCGGTGTGTAACTTGCAGGAATAGGATGTTCTCCTAGCTTCTGGAGTCTATCCTACATGTACCACAGAGTAGATGAGTTGTGTGAGAGAGAGACTCTGTTATCTTGTTTTATTTCACATGTTGCTTTTAAGGCATTACAATGTGCTTACAATTATAAAGTGTCACTTACTTTATAGGACCCCACTCTGTATAGCATGTAGGGGAAAGCACACAATATGGCATAATTCGATTTGCAGGAGTAGCTGTGCAACTGGTGCGTCCTGTCTCTGAGTGCTGATGTAGAAACCTAAATAATGGTCTCGTATGCCTTGCTCTGGGTTTAGGGTTTTTTTTAATGTTGTGTAAAGGGGTCATCTGTAAATCAGCAAGAACTATGGAAGCCAAAAGTGCTGTGCTGATTTACAGATAACTGAGTTCCCAAGGCAAACTGGAAAGTAAATAGACCATTGGCACCTCCTAGCAAATTTTGACAAGTGTGATAAGCAGTTACCAAGCGCTGCAGCTCTGTTAACTCTACAACCAAAACTAATTTTGTTGTATATAATTAGTGCATATACATATACAACTAGTATACACAGTTTATATTCCAAAATATATATGTACATGGGAGAAATTATTCATGTCACTATAAAATAATTTGCTAAATAGTTGAGTCTATCTCTAGACCTACAGTTCATATAAAAATGGATTGTGAGTGTTTCAGGGTAAGGATGTAAACATACAGGAAGCCTTATAATTACTCTCTCAACATTATTTGCCTTGTTTCCTTTAAGTTTCTCTCTTGTTGGTTTGGGATTCAAATTTTTCTGAGACAATGTTGAACTTACTCTGAAATTTTGGCTGTGATATTGCATTAGGATTTCAGGATTTTGTTTAATAGATTTCAGGGTACAGTGAGAGAGGAAGAGGCAACACTGCCATAGATTTGATGTTTGACTTTTGACTTTTCTGTGCCTTAGTATCACCAAATGTGACATGGAACTTTGTCCCTAGATGTGTAGTGGCTCTGAAATAAAATGTGACAAAGCTGAAGTATCATTATTTACATACTATTTTTTTACATACTTGCACTTTTGTTTATTTGGTGTAATCTATTTCTGAATTACAGTCTTTATGAAATAATATATAGAGTTGGTTTTTATTTTCTTAGTCTTATTTTGTGGTTTCAGATAGTTTTGTTTTTATTTGTTTGGGGGTTTTAATTTGTATTAACTTTTAGTCATTATAAATAACAGCACACCAATTCACTTTCCATCTAGAAATGTCTCTTCTCTAGAAAGCATTTTACTACAAAGATGCTATGCAAACTAAGAAAGATTAATTATAACGATAGTGGAGCATAATTGCTAGAGTCTCTGAATCTGGTGGTTTCAAATTGATATTTAGGGCATACCAGCAGATCAACAGATGTGGATCTAAATGAATGACTTGGAGCATAAGGCAGCACAATGTCAGGCAGGTATGGTGGGCTGTGATTATTAATGGGCTTTTAATTAATGGATATTCCAGACAAACCTGTTGTTATTATTGTGTCCAGCTGGATTTAGCTGGTTACAGACCATTCCTGCCAGGTCACAACTTTTTAAGATGAAACTTAGAGGAGTATTTGTCTTTTTCTACTCCTCTCCCTAGAGGCCTGCCTGGATTGTGACTTTGCTCAAGCCAAGGGAGTTTCAAGCACTTTATTGGGGATGCCTTCATAGATAATCAGGGGGGCAGGACACAGACTTTGTCTTAGATATGTTTTTATGCAGCCAGATGAGCCTGGCTCCAAAGTTTGCAGCTCATCTGTACAAGAAGTGCCTATGTGGTGTTGGAAACCTATGTTTGGATTATTTAAGACAGTGAATGACCATGCTGTAGCCTTAAAAAGCAAGAATGGAAGCAAGGCAAATGTAGTGATAGTTGGAAAGTGTACGCGGTTTAAAATTGTGCAAAGTATCAAAGTTTCTATCCCACTTCTGGGAGGACAGGGCTGTGTTGCAGTCCCTGCCATCCATAAACCAGTCTGTCTTTCCTGCAAAGGAAGTTTGCACTTAAACATCCCATGTCCAGAAGCACGCTTACAATTCAGCACATGGCTCTGTCAGTGCGACTACAATACCATGCATTTGTCCTCTGACCGCAGCTGGCTAACTGCATCCTGCTGGCATGGTGGGGTGCTGGAGCCCCTCTAGCTGGTTGTGATTTGAGTTCCCTAAATATGAAAGTGAAAACGTTAAAGTCATATTCTTAAGGTATAAAATGGCATAGTGTATCTTACTACAGTAGAAGATCTCACCCTTCTTTGTGTACATCTAGTATCTGTGCCTGTCTCTAGTCACAACATTGTATTGTTTTATAGAGTGCATAATTTATCCACAAATTGTGTTTTCAATATAAATATTTCTATGTTTCCTATTCAACTCTACTGTTGTCTGTGGTCTACTGTTCTTTGTGATGCTACTTGGCCAAAGTTTTGTTCGCTGTATGACTTCATGTGAAACAGATGAATGGACCACATCTATGACAAGTCAGCTGGTGTTTCTGTGGCACCACTAATGTAAAGAGAGGGCTTGTACAATAACTGGAAGTAGGAACAACAGCAGTGAGGTTCTGTCTCCAGCACGGATGGTATTTAGCTTCCTGCTAAGTTAATAGTCTGTCTGTATAAGGGACTTGAGCCATTCCTTTTCCCCCCATTGTTTTTCCCTTCTGTGTCATTTTTCTTCCTCTCATTAAGTCAGAGAGTTAAATTAGGGATTAGCTATCAAAGTTATTCATGTTTCCCTTCCACAGTCCCCTCTGTCGGCATCTCCCAAGCCCTATAAATGTAATCTGATGCTGCTTTTAGGTGTGTGCTTGCATGCACTCTCTGCAACTTGCCTTCTGTCCTTTCTATATGTAACACATCTACAGCATTTGCTTTTTCAGGAAAATCCATCTTCATCTTAGCATGCTCCTTTGTCTCCTCAGAGAAAGTTGGATAGGGGTCATGCTTGTGGGTCCTGTAGCATTGACCTCACCTTTCTGTTAAATTCTTCCAAGTGCTGAATATAGATTTTTATACTGGCAGTGTTTGGCTCTCCTACTACTATCTGTCTCATGCCTACCTTTTTTAAAGTTTAATTATGATCATGTGCAATTGCTGTAGGTGAGTACTGCATCTGTGTCATTTGGCTTCCCCTGCTCTCTTCTCTTTTTCTCTACTTCCTCTTGGTTTCACTCTGAATACCTCTCCTGGCTCTTATTCATGTTGCTCTCCCTCTGGCTTTCATTTGTATTCCAGAGTTACCAAAGACAGGAGAAACAACTGTTTGGTGAGGTTAATGAGGACATAAAAAGGACAAAGATCCTGATGCATAGGAGGAAGGAAGGGTTTAAAGCTGCTCTCCTGTAGGAAAGCAGCTGTTATAAGAAGGTGTACATTGTATTTCTGTTCAGTCTTCTGTGACACTGTAGACTTTGGCTTGTACTTGAGCCCAGCTCTGCACCTTTCTTTTCAAGCATCTTATTGTCATTGCCAGAATAAATTGCTTAGACCAAACAGCAGGTGTGAGCCCTGTGGCTCTCTTGAAACCTTCCTCAGTTTTTCATACACAGCATCTCCATAAGATTTCTCCAGTTCTGGCATTGAATCCATACGTTTTATGAGTCCTCCCATCCCAGATGGATCCACTGAAGGAAGGTGCTTCTTGTGACTTAAGATTATTGCTCTTGAATATCAGATGCTACTTGAATCCACACAGAAAGGATTACTCTTTGTTTTCTCATTTACATGTAGTTCATTGTGGGCTAGGTTACTATTCAGTGGAATTGATGTGCAGATTTCAACCATCTGTGTTCCTGACAACAGCACACTGGTGCACACCTACACCAATTCCCTTGGATTAATGGTGTCCTGAGGGCAGGAGAAAATAATATTTATGGTATAAGCTACACAACAGCCTTTGAAACGATGGTATTGAAGTATTGCAGGGAAAAAAAAGGGAAGAATCCTCAAATGCAGTACATTACAAGAATTTGGGTCTTTTAGAAAGCACAGTCACTATCCCACCCCTTCACCCATTAGTAATTACAGTGGTTTGTGTCCTTTCTCTGTAAGAAGTTAAATGTGAAGCAGGAGTACTGTTCTTTTCACTCAGAAGGTAGGTTTTCCTCCTTTTTAGCTTTGGTGTCTTTGCCCTCACCCTCTGAATTTCCCTGCCTGTTTCTGTAGAATAGAAGCCATCCTCAGAATAGATGTCGCTCCTGTTAATGAATGTACTCTCAATTAAAATTCCTGGTGATTAAAAAAAAACATTAAGGAGAGTGCTATGGCCTTTGTATGGCAGCTGCCATTCTTGTGACTACCAGTGAGCACTCCCTTTTTCCAGCAAGAGTGACAGAACATCCCAAAGATTAAAATCCTACCAGAACAGAGTAAAATCACAAATGTAAACCCACCCTTGTCCTTGCTTTCTGACTGCCTGCTGTCCCAGTGGACAAATCAGGGCATCTGTATATTAAGAAATAAATTGGTAGTTCTGAGACCAGAGACCGACTTTGTATAGCAAGTCTTAGCAGGTCCTAATCTGAAATTTTAAGTATAGAATCATAGAATGATTTGGGTTGGAAAGCACCATAAAGATGATTTAGTTCCAGCCACCTGCCATGGACAGGGACACCTCCCACCAGACCAGGTTGCTCAAAGCCCCATCCAACCTGGCCTTGAAGACCTCTAGGGAGAGGGCATCCACAACTTCCCTGGGCAACCTGTGCCAGTGTCTCACCCCCATCATAGTGGGTGGGAAATCTACCCTCTTCCAGCTTAAAGCCATTATCCCTTGTCCTGCCACTACCTGCTCTTGTAAAAAGGTCTCTCCCCAGCTTTCCTGTAGGATCCCTTCAGGAACTGGAAGGCTGCTATAAGGTCTCCCTGAAGCCATCTCTTCACCAGGCTGAATAACCCCAACTCTCTCAGGCTGGCCTTGCAGGAGAGGTGCTTCAGCCCTTGATCATCTTTGTGACCGTCTTCTGGACTTGCTTCAACAGGTCCATCTCCTTTTTCTGTTTTCTGTTTTCTGATGTAGTACTCCAGGTGGGGTCTCACCAGAGTGGAAGAGAAGGACAGAATCACCTCCCTCAGTCTGCAGGTCACGCTTCTTTTGATGCGGCCCAGGATATTGTTGACTGTCTGGGCTGTGAGTGCACGTTGCTGGCTCATGTTGAGCTTACCAACGAACTCCCTCAAGTCCTTCTCCTCAGGACTGCTTTCAATCCATCCTCTGCCTAGCCTGTATTTGTGCTTGGGATTGCCCCAACCCATGTGTAGGACCTTTACTTGGTGCTGTTGAACTTCATAAGGTTTGCACAGGCCCACCTCTCAAGCCTGTCAAGGTCCTTCTAGATGGCATCCCTTCCCCCCAGTGTGTCCACCCCACCACACAACTTGGTGCCATATGTCAGCCTTCAAAATGCTTTATAAGTCGTTACACAAAAACACAACATTCTTGTGATGGAAGATGGTGTCTCACCTGATGTTGAATTGCAAGTGACTGCTTTACCTGCTTTACGTGTTAAGTATGTTGTAAGTATTTTTTTTTCTTCCATATATGGGTATTTCTCCATATGGTGAAATTTATTACACAAGAGATCAGTGCTAAATGCACGAGAGCTATGCCTTACATATACCTGTATGAGTGTGTGTATGCGTACATCTTTGGGCCTCGAGATAGCAGGATAATTCATCTCCCTCCTGTGGTTTTTAGATTACTTCTATTCTGAAGACAAGAGATGCATTTTTTCCATCAATATTTGATTTTTCACAGTGACATGTCACCATAATTTTCCTTAAAAACAAGTATGGATGCAGATTTCTGTCTTGGTGAGTTGCTCTGTTTGCAGAGATGCTTCCTAGTGTTATCCTTTCTTTAATCCACTAATCCTGACAGTGAACATCACGTTCTTTTTATCTGTCAGAATGAAATCGTCTTCTCCAAAGAGCTCCTGGATTTCAATTTTAGAAGTAAAGATAAAAGCAAGAATAAAGTTGGGGTAGTAATCCAAACCCTTTCTGGCTTCTAGGATTATTGATTACCCAGTCCAGTACTGGATAAGATGATTTGACTTTTGTCAGTGAGATGACTTTACCAAAGCCTTTGGTACCAAAACATTTTTTTTTAAGTGCCAGAACTGCAGTGGATGAGAGAATCCCCCGAAATTATATTCTACCTCTGGTTATTCTGGCCTCTAATTTTCATTTCAGATGCATTGCTCTGCTAGCGCAGCCATGTGACACCATACTCGCATTCCTCGGGAATGGTGTGCATCACTTGTTTTGAAAGTGAAAAGCACTCCAGTGCTTTCAAGTGTATTGTAAACATCAGAAAACTGGAACCATTTAATTTCATTCCTCCAGTACTGCTGGAAGGGTAAATATTAAAACAAATGATAGTGTTGGGTGTTATTTTGTGCCAAATTGCTCTAATACCATAATAAATTAAGTCCGTGGATACTAATTTGAATGCTCTTTCTAAATACCCTTGTAAGGATTCTTTGTCATCACCTTGGAAATACAGTGTCAGCATCCAAAGAGGCTCTCTGTAAGTAACTGGATTCTGAAAACGCTGCAGCTGGTTGTTGCAGTTGCTCTTCTTGAGGTGGCATACCTGCTTCAGCTAGCAAAACTTCTCCCCCACCCCTCCTTTTTAAATACTATTATTGGTCTTTGCTTTGTTTGAGTATGTAGGAAATTTGTCTGGAGGATGGGGATTGAGTAAGTCAGGCTTGCACTCAGGAAGTTACTCATGCTTTGTATTTTTATCCTTCTGATCTGCTTACCATACAGACTTAAACATTTTTCTCACCTAATTAACATGTGATCTCATAAATAAAACTTAGGGCAAAGTGATGCTCTAGAGACAGTGGAGATTGGATGTTTATAATTGGAAGCAAAGTCAGGTCCTTGACTTTCTACAACAACTTACGGTGTTAGTATGTACCTTCTGTAGTGATCCAGGATGCGTATAGACCCTCTAGTGCAAAACTTTTCATAAACTTATATAAGTAGAAACCAAATTTGACTGAGACTTGTGCAGTTAAGTGAATTTAAAAGAAAAGACCAAAGATGTGGCTAAGATTCTGGAGGACATCATGGAGATTCTGCTCTATTTTGAAGCTGTATAATCCTGCCTCACATCTGACATTTGTTACTGCTGGGATGAGAACGCTCTGATCAGGACACATCCGCAGCCAGCCACTTCTCAGGAATAACACATGCACGGCAGGGATTAGGTCTCATCGGGTTTTGAGCTCCTCCTACTGAAGGCTGAGCACCCTTCATTCCTTCTAGTATTTGTAGAAGCTATGGCCACTCAGCATCTCATCTCATCCCCGTGGTGTTGGAAAACATCAGAGGGATAGAGGGTTCAGATGGTAAATGTCTCATTTTCAAGCTCCCCTTTTATATCCCAGTCTCATTTCTCTTTTACATGGATTCATTATTTTTTTTTTAAATAAATAGAAGAAGCGGCCGTTTTCTACATCTGTTGGTATGCTCAGCACTGAGTTTGGACAGTAGAAATACATCTGCAAATATTGTAAAAGTAAATAACTTCTATGTTGAACTAGACTTAGAAGAATGTTGGTACATGCATTTCCTGAATATGACTATCTTGTATGGAACTTTATAAGATTTCTTCTTTGGGACTACATCCCATGTCCAACTGTTGAGCACTATTGGATCCAAATACATTTTTAAAATGCTTAAAATGGAAATTATTGTACAGGGCAACAGAAATGTGACTTCTTTACTGTGATTAGATGGTATTTTTCAGTATGTTTGTCTTCCCTTCTGTCAGGATGTCAACTTGAGTGCAATTTCATCACCACTTATACAATTACAACATAATAAGTGTACATTCTATTATTGTTAAAAGTGAAAAATATAGTATGTTGATATTTTTCTTTGTGTTGGTGATTTGTAGCTCCTGGGGTTGGTGTATCCCTAGCAACTCATGCTTCATTTATACCTGTTGAGAACTATGCCTTTTTGCAAGGTGAGTAGTTTTGAACATCTCTAGAAATTCATACCAGAGATATGGTAGCTGTGCTTCATCTGCTGATTAGTAATCTTTAATTTTAAATCAGCCTGAAGTCTTTACACACACTAATAAACTTAAGCCTCATGACACATGATATAAATTGGGGATTATTAAGTCATTCCACAGAACTGACCCTCTTACATTCTTGTGGTATTTTCTTCCATAGAAATTCTACTTCAGTATTTGTGGTGATATCTCTCTGACACAGCTTGCTTTCACCCCAAATTATATTTTGTGCATGTTAAGTTCTGCCAGGTCATTTAACATCAGTTACATCACCGAGTAACTGTTAGGAATTGTATTGTGTTATCAGGATGAGAGGCCTGAAAGAAAACCAGCCAGTAGCAGGGAACCAAATAGCATCAGTAATAGCAAACAATGCAATAGCGTCATGAATACTGTTATCTGTGGTTCTGGGTATTCTCTGGAACCTCCAGATCCTTTCACAGGTTTTTGGACAGCATTCCCTTCATAATAAGACCTTCTACATTACTGCACTTAAAAAGCATTTGGCTGAAAGTCTAGTGAGATATAATGACTGTATAATTAAAACCCTTTTTTATATTGGAGTGATGCCTCTTTTTTATATAGAGGGTACTGAAAGGTATAGTGATCATTCTTCTCTTAGTCTATTACCTTCATCTTTAAAATCTTCAGTTTGCTTTTTCAGAACTCCAAAAATGGTAGTATATAGTCGATATCCTAATCAGACTAGATAATTATGGCTTATAGAGACCTATTCAGAATTAGCTGTCTGTACACGAGTGGATCTGCACTGAGACAGGGATGAATCTGCACATAATTGTTCACCTAAACAATAGAGGAGTATTACTGGGGAATGTTTAATTCAAATGTAGCAATCTTTAGTATATAATGGCTTGATTAAGAGTTATCATCAAGGCCTTTTGAAGGTAGCTAATACAAATGAACTTTAATTTTGCAAAGTTTTAGTATCAATTCCAGCCCCTGTCTTGGGAGAGGAAGGCAGCAGAGGTCATCTAGGGATAATCTTAGCTAAAAATTAGAATATTTACAGTGTTCCGTCTTTCTTATTCCCCTGCACGTACAACAAAAAATGGCAATATAGCAGTAAAATAAAAGGAAAGAGGGAAAGCTGTGTCTCCTGACCACCAGTAGACAAGGCAGTATCAGGAGCATACAATCTTCAGGCTTCTTTCTCAGAGGAGCATCCTGTCTGGCTGCCACCCACTTCTGAAGACCTGTGAGACAGGTCTGGCGAGTTTTCTCCTCTGAAAGGAATCTTTCTGAAAAAGTAGACTAGATGAAACCAGGCTGTTGCTAGGCCTCTGGGTGAGGTGCAAAGAGACTCTTTCTCTCATCTGTACTGTAGCTAAATTTCCAGCATTTTTCTCTTTTCTTGCTTTTCTCTGTTCTTTTCCTTTTGCTGTTATAGTTTCCCCCTCACCCCAAACCCCATCTCTATTTAAAAAGGCCCACAGCAGAAACTGTATGTTCTAGGAGATCTATGTTTATTCCATTTCTGCTCATGACATTTTAACTACATAGTTTTGTTATTTAATGCTAAAAAGTATTTAAAGGAAATACTTGAAAAATGCCTCTCAAAACACTGTAATACGTTCCCACCTTCCCATTCTCTGTATTTTCTGTAGAGTGACATAGCCAAGCAAAGTTTGTTAAAATGATGTTAAATGGTGCTGGGTATCCCAAGAAATGGCTGTTAAAACATTCAGTCTGCTTATCTGTATCAGTTTGCTGTTATCCTTTGAGCTGATCTCTTCTCTGGTTTGTCACTTCTGTTGGATCTTGATGAACAAGGGCAAAAGAGTGAAATAAGCTCAACTCCAAGCACAAATGTGATATGTACAGTTATCCTTTCCTGAAACTATTTGAAGTATTCCTGCTCATTATTAATAGCTGTCTTTTTACATCTTTTTGCCTAGATCTTTATAGTGCTATGATGCCTAATGGTGGTTTATAATGTGCTTTGAGATCCTTTGGTGATACCTGCTGAGGTACTGGTGGCTATTGTGAGTTTCAGTGCTAACTATGTCCTGTTAATTATATTTCAAAAAATCTAACAATGTATTGTTAAAGCTTTGCATTTTTAGTATTTTGCCTGAAACACCTAAATGCAAGCAAAGTTCTAGCACTGAAAATGCACAAATGCTAAGCTAAGATGCAGAAGCAGCACTATCATGCTTATGGTTCAAGTATTTAGAAAAAAACCCAATTCACCCAACAACCCCAAATCATCATATCGGAGTTGTATTGCTTTGGATGACTGTTTCACTTCACCCTCCTCAGTCAGTTACTGAGTAACACCAGGATGCAGTTTGCTGAATGGAGCCTGGATGTTTATCCTGTGGTAGGAGAGTGGAAGTGTGTTGATGTTCAGGACACTTGAGCACCTCCATGCTTAGGAAAAAAACCCAAACCCAACAGCGTAGAAGTGAAGGATCTACATTCATAACTGTTTTACAGAATAGATTTCCTAGGTGAAAGATCCACATGCATACTTACATACTCCAGTAAACAGGCTCTTCACTAAGAGCTGTGAAAAATAAAGAAGAGAAAACCTCAACACTCCACAAAGTCTCACAGCAGGAGTTGCATAGTCTAGAAGATTTAGATCCATCTCATTTCTGCTCATGACCTATTTGTGCTGACTGTTGACAGCTGTACTGCATTTCAGAAAGAATAATAGAAGAGTTAGAAAATTGCTGGAAAAGTGGCTGAATTTGTTAAGTTTACATTCACTCTGGAATGAAATGGAAGCAGCATAAACTCTGAATTGAAGAGTAAAATGCTTTGAAAGCAGAAAAATTATCAGCAGCTTAAGTAAAAGCATAAGTATGTCTTATGGATACTTCTCTACTTGGTTTTAATAGGAAAGTAAAGGAGTGTGGAGCATGATGTTCAATTCTTCTCAAGTCTGCCACTTCTGTGTATTTTGCTGATCATTTTGGGCTATCTATGTGTTGTAATTGCTCTTTGGCAGGATCATAAATATCTGAGAGCTGGACATGAAACAAATCATAGTACGTTGGGTGCAGAGAGACTAGACAAAATAGAATTGAGGGGAGCTCAGTGCTAGCTACTGTGCCTCTGCTGGAGCACGTCTGAGGAGAGTGAGAGTAGGTAGCAAGTACGTGGATAGATAGACCTGAGGTGAAAATGTGCTATTCACACCATCTCTGAAGTATGCAAAACCTGCACTGAGTGTATATCAGTTAAAGGAAGAAGACTGTTTTACTTAAATCACAATTATGCTGTTCCTGTGGCATAGAAGCCTGAGGCAGGGTCTGGCCAGGGTTTTAGAGAGATAAAAGAAGGCAAAAAAAATTGCATGCTTGGGCTGCGCACAACAAAAAGTCATTATGTAAACTTAGGGCTATGTGTCTTTTAAGCACTTTGGTGGGAAGATTTTAGTCTTCCCAGATACTTAACCTGCAGCCAAAGCAGAGAACTTACCCCATTATGCAGACTGGAGTAGGAAGCCAGGCATTTGAATGGCTTCCTGGCTGCTATGGAGATTAAAAAGATTACTTGTGTGTTCGTTGCAGAACGAATACCCTAGGGTGTCAACCAGTGGTGACCTTGTCCAAGCTTCAGTATAAACTTCCCTGCCATCAAGCTTTTCTCCAGTAATTTATACATGCAAATAACTCTTAAGTCACATCCAGACTACCCAGGCTGTGGGTGAACTGTTATGAGTGCTGTTATTGTGGTGTTTCCAGTGCTATCTGGGGTGTGCTGTACTGCATGCACTTCCAGAGTCAAGCTCACAGATCTCTATAGTTCGTAGTCTGCAGTGTCACTGGGCTTACTCTTCCATGTAATATCATCAGGTGGCTTTTTGGTGTTGGGTTTTGGTGGATTTTTTGTTTGTTTGTTTTATAGCAACTCTAATTTCTTATCTTCTGTAGTCTTTTTCACCTCTTCACCATGTGTTTCCTTTTCACTCCTGCTCCTTCCATTCCTCTTGATAAACCAGCACTGTCTAAACAGTTGTTGATTAGGAAAAAAGTTACCTTTGACTTTGGGATCTCCAGGCATCAGAACTGATCAGCACCATTCAGGTTCTGTTGTTTCTACTGTTCATTTGTGCTGACTCTCCAGTGCATGTGTTTTGTCTTGGACTGTTAGTCAGCTGTCCCCTGATAATGTCTTCCGTGTGTGCTCTTAGCTGCTTCTCCTGCAAATGTCTGAGAAAGTTTCTTTCTTAATCCAAAGAACAAATTCCAAGTGACTGAAAACTTTTTAATCTTTCTTTTAAAACATATTGTGATATAGGCTTAAGATGACAGAGAATGGATTTTAAGTGTAACGTGATTTGCAGCCACACTTCTGTAAAATCTCTAGAGTGATTCCCAACAACCAGTCAAAAAGCATGTTCATTTTCTCACTTCAATAGTCACTTTAAGTAGCATCAACTTTCATGGAACAATTTCAGTGGAAAGTTGGCCCCACACTAACTTGTGGGGGTGCCTTGTCTGTTTAAGGAAATGAGTATTTTCCCTCCACAAGATCCTGTGAGACCAGTATTCAACAGGCAAGTATGGGTAGAGCCTGAAATAAACAATTTGTGTTTGGTTGACCTGCCATGCAAGAGGTTGTCAGGGAAAAACTCGTATAGTACAAATTATGTCCATTTCAGCATCAAAAAATGTTCTGGCCAACTGAAAGAGACCTTCATAAAAATGACAGAATAATGCTCTGTAAAAGAAATTTAGCCTACATTTTTATGAGTAAAAATGGATTCTAATTTCTGCAATATTTTATTGTTTTAAGATATTGTGCAAATAACTTGAAGAGCTGTTTGTTGGCTGACATTCATGTTGTTTGTGGAGATTTTTTCCCTTTATTTGATATGGTTTCTATAAGGAAAATAAACAGAGAGAAAAGTAAAAGCTAATGTTTAGTAAAGGCCCTTGCCTTTTTTTTCCATATAGGCTTCTTTGTTCCTGTGAAGAGCAGCCATTTTTACATAGTCTTGTTGGTGTCATATTTGCAGGAAAAAAACCAAACTTATTTACAAATATAGTAGCCTACCTCACAGTTCCTGACACAAACACCCCCTGTGCAAACCTGCCCATGGTGTATGTGAGTCAAACTTCAGTCGACTCTGATAATACAACATCATCTTTATCTGAAACTTTTCCACACTGATGTTAGTTTATTGCGGGAATTTCCCTTACAGCTTCACCAGCTGGAGAAGGTTAGTAATATCTGTGCTATAACAATGCAAAGGCTTCTTTAAATTTAAATAGTAGAGACTCTAGAGGATTTAATATGTTAATTAGACTAAACATGATAATTTACCTCTTCTTTGTTTATATCTTTTAATAACAGCATCTCTTCTCTGTTGTAATTCTTGTGATAGAAATATTTTATGAAAAGCTTCAGGTGATAGCTTTGTGCCTCTTCTCTCTAGGTGCAAGGGGGTATATTTTAAAGGGAAGTCTCAAGACCATTTTTCTGGTGTATGTTTTTTTGCAGTTGCAACCCTTGGTCTGTGCTGCATGCACTGCTGACTCACTTGAAGGTTTCAATCATGATCTCTCATCAGTCATTAAAAGAAACAAGATTACTGGGTCTAAAATTCAGAGTAATTTTTTTATCTTGGCAGTAACATTTAATTTTATCCAGCAATCTCTGCAATTTAGAGTGTCACTTTGAAATAATGTGTTGTGAAGAATATAGGGCAATTTCTAAAATGTAGCTACTATAAAATATATTGAAAGTATACTTCCATTCAGGGTGCTGAATGAGCAGTGGAGATGAATACCATTAAAACAGAAAAAATCATCAGTATTTTGCAGGTGTGCATGTTTGTGTTCAAGCCTATGTCTTTGTACATATTGTCCTGTGGGGTTTTGTCACCCACAAGTAATACCAGTCAGTGAAGCACACAGTGCTGTGTGTTGGGCTGTGGTCACAGCTGCCTCATCTCCTTCCTCTTCCTTTCCTTCGTCTCTCTCCATTTAGAATAGATCTACATCTATCCCTCACAAATATTTCAAAAGTGACTGAAATGGCTCAGCAGCCTCTCAGTTTTCTTACAGAAACTTTCCAGGTCTGAATCAATTGATACATAAGAATAATTTCATTAATTAACAGCTGTAGTCCAGGATTCAAAATTTGTATTGCAAACTCTGGCATACCTTCACAATACCTTCACAGTGAGCAAATATTGCTTTACAAAACAAGCTGAAATAGATGTAATTCAACTCATTTGCTTGGAGTTACCACAAAAGGAGCTTGTGGGCATGGGCAGAGATGTACTGCATCTCCCTTTTCTTAGACACATAATTGTAACTACAGAGTTGCAAATTAAAGAAATTCCCACCCAACCTGCCAGCCTGATACATATGTGACTGAGACTTAAATCTAGTTTTCACATGAACTAGCAAACATTATATAAGATTAAACTTGGATGAAAAGTCTTGGTTCTGGCTATTGAAGTCATGTGATGAGGATTAATCAATTTCAGTGGCAGGAAGTAAGTGGCCCCTTCACACTTAAAATCAGCAAGTTAGCATGGCAAGCATCCCCTCATCATGAGGATGTTACCTTCTGGCTGGGGCTGTACCTCTGAGCCCATTTTCTGTCCAGCCTCTGCTAGCTATGAACTCACTGAGCTTTCTCCTCACCATCTGCACCTCAGCCATGCCTGTCCCATGCATCTTCCACTTTGATCTGCTCAATTCTTTCACGCCCTTTTTGCCTTTCCATTTGTTTCAGTTAACATTTCCTCATCCTAACTGCACATTCACACAGGAAAAGAAAGTATTAAAACTGTTGTGATATTTGCAGTCAATGTATAGCTTTATGTTGCAAAAACTTCCAAAAGTGCCTCTTCTCACCTCATTTTCTTCTCTATAATAAGTAGGTGGTGGAATCTACTGCAGTGGTCGTAATAGATAGTATCTTCTATTATCAGTTGTTTCAAAGCAAAAGATTAGACTGTTAACCTATGAAAAGTAACATTAAGGTTGCCTCAATCTTTTCCACATATATCACTGAAATGATTTTTAATGAATTGGTATATTTCAAATAATCTGTAGTAGTCGGAGAAACTACTTTTATTTGAAAATGGTAAAGACTTTTCCATGTGCATTCTTTGAAAAAAACAGTTTTCAAACACCAACTTAAATTACTCTGTAATGTGTATAACCTTGGATGTAAGTTGAAATAAATGAGACTAAAATTCAAATCTAAGATGTGCTTAATCAGCATCTAAAAATGCTTGGTACTTTGTTTACAACCCAGAGTCAGTCTTTCAAGAAATGCATCTTCTTCTGTAAGTGGGCTTCAATTTCAGTCTTTCACTGAGGAAGTGTATAAAAGCTTATGATTACTTTTATCTCTGATTATCTGTAAACAGAGACTCAGGATGCAAAATTGTAGACTGGAAGAATGCTATGTGTTTGCAAGGGTCTGCTTAATGTTTAGTTATGTGAAAGCATTTAATTTTTATCTCTTGGGTCCATTCCAAATTCTTATTTTTTTTTTCTGCTCCCTGTGTACATATAACGCATAACATTACAACCTAAAGTTTAGCTGCTTTGTTTCTTTTTACTTCATAACCTTTTATAGGGCTTTGCAAATTAAATCTGGTAATTGAAACGGACAAGTTTCTTTAACACAAATTATAGCCTATCTTAGAATGCATGATCTGTTTCATAGCTGTTACTGTGACTAAGTGGGTTGTGTGGCAGGAGACTCTAGACTCTAGCTTAATAAATCATTGCCCGCTTGGTCAGTTTTAGGCATGAAAGAACAAAAGCATAATATAATTTCTGGTTCAAGGAAAGGATTATCAAGAAAGATTTGTGAGTTGTGTGCAACCCCCTAACCTTTTGGGAAAGAAGGCATTCTAGGACTCACTTATCTTCCCATGAATAAATAAAACAGTCTTGCCAATTAAAAATCCTTTATTGATAACCTGCAGATTTATTTTCTGCCATAGCTAGAATGTGGGTATCACAAGACAAAGTTTAATTCAGTTGTGTAGATCTCCCAAAGGGAGGCAAGCAATATGTAAAACAGCCCTTGTTTGCTTTGAGAACGTGGGCTACTGGAAACTGCACACCACTTCCTGATCCAGCTAACCCTGCGACTGACTGCGAAACCTGCTAGTAAGAATACAAATGAACAACTTGTACAAATTATAGTAGAAGTCCAGCATAGTGATTTAGGATTTCAAAAATGCAAAAGATATACAAGGCATTGAATGAGAATCTCTTTTGAGGTTAAGTTAGGATCTTGAATGCATGCAGATGAATGAGGATGGTTTAATCATAGATGAATGAAGTTTAACTTATTTAAATGGCACTCTCTGTTTCCACTTTTAATTGTGCCATATGGCATCACCTAATAAGAGCCAAGTACAGATGCCAGTTACATCACAGTATGATATATTATAAAGCAATCAAATTTGAAGTGAAGATTTATCACGGAGCTTTTCATTGTTAAAATCAAGCAAACACAAAAGCCATCTGATCTATTATGGTCACTGACTAGGCCTCTGTTTTAAAGCTTCTGTTACAAAGACATGTCCCTCTGTGTGCATTCTGCATCCCTAGGAAGTCTCTGATGAGGTTAAGAGCTGAAGGGAGGATTACAGAGGTGAGACCTACCTTCATGCTGGACAAAAATACTTTCCTCAGGAAGGACAAAGTGGCAAGATTCTGAAGTGAGCTGAAGGGTTGCTGCCTGCTGATGTACAACTGATGGAGCTGGAGTGCCCATTACCCTTTTGCTTCTGTGAAGTGCTTTTAGGAACTCCATTTTGGGATTATCAGCAATTTTCTCTCCTCTCCCCACACACCCACTGCTACATGCTAAGGAGGTGTAAGACACCATTGTACTCCTTTAAGTTTTACCCCTGCATAGCCCATGCAATTTTGTTGGTGTTGTGGGTACTAGGCTTGATCATGTGTGACTGTGAATATTTTTAAGGAGGTACTCAATCCCAAAGACCCAAAAAGTGATGAAGAATCCTTTGCATAACTTTCATCTTTGTCTGGGTAGTAGTATGTGGTTCTAGGAAACTTAGACAACCTTGAAATTAAATTAGATGCCAGTAACCTTCCTTAGGCGGCCTATGTGTACATCATCATTAGAAATTAATAACACAATCAATAAGGCAGTGTTTTTTCCTACGTTGTCTTCTCATTATTTACATCCAGAATTCACAGCTGTATTTCAGCCTGTCACAGTAACTCCTGGGAAGCTGTAAAACTGTCATTTCTTTCCCTGCTTTGTTACAGGATAGGTGGTGGAATTCACATTGGTTTGGGTTTTTTGTTTTGTTTTGTTTTCTAAGGAGCAAAATTCAGCATTGTGCTCTGTTTATTTCTTTTTCAGTATCTTCAAGTGATTACTTGAGACCCTTAGGAATACCAGGAATAATGGCAAAGCATTTGTAGTTGCTCCTGTGGTCAGAGGGAAAGGTATTATAGTTGATGTTCATTTGCTTGAGTTTGTCTAAAACTCCAAATAGCATGATAGCAGTCTTGGTTTAAGAAATAGCTACTTGGAAAAATTTTGAGTTTTCCAAATAAGTTCAAGTTCGAGTGATCTATTCAGTGTATTTAAGAATTGCTTTTTAGAAACACTAATCTGATATTATTTGAAACAATTTATCATCCAATATCAAAGCAAAAATTGGAGGCTAAGCAATATCCCACTGGAACACCAGGAGTATATCGGGATCCATCTGCAAAACAAAGGATTCAAACAGTAATTTCTGCTATTGTGAGTTCGGGAAGCTTTAAAATAACAGTCACCAGGAAAAATCTGCAGGTGAAGAAATTGCAACACATGTGCATTCTGACTGTCATTTGACCTATGTGCAAGCATGTAAATCTCCCATTATTCCCAAACTGAATAATCCTCGGATAAAACCAAAAGCCATCAAGCGGAAATAATAGTCAGAACTATGTAGCATTGACAGTACACAGAGCTCACGCTTCTTCTCTGGCTTTTGTTGCACAGCTTGCTGAGCGCAGGGTGAAATAAAACAGTTGCACGAGAGTGTGTGAATCTTCAAGTACAACAGAATGATCTGTCCAGACTAAAAATACAGGGAAAGATGAAACAGGAGGAAGATTAGGTTTGATGTAAAGAACCTGAGACAATGCAGCGACCACACTTCTCCTGC
>NW_010194573.1:65116-80218 GCF_000695765.1 Mesitornis unicolor
TGGGTTTGATCAGATGGGTCAAGCTCTGAACTGAAGGATTCCTAGTTCCTCCTTATGACTGCCTTTGGAGACCAGGATATTCACAAAGCTATTTTGTTACAAAAGTGAAGAAGTGCCCTGGCAAACTCATGCCCTACCTGACAAGAAGCAGATCCTCCTGAGTGGAACAAAGCATATATTTTCCTTTCAAATTTACCCAAAAAGAATTTTCATTGTTCCTAATAATTTAATCCAGGTTCCCTGCTCTCTCTGCATGTTATTTACTGAGAAGTTCAATGTATAAACTCATTTGTCTACTTTCTTTTGCTGTTAAAAATTTTCAGGGAAATGGTTGCAGAAAGTTAAGCATAATTATTGTTCAGATTTTGGTCTGCCTCTTGAGACTGCCCTCTTTGGGCAAATTCTCGTGATGATTTTTCTGATGCCTCTCTGAGGGGAGACTCAGCTGTTGCCCTTTCATTCCCTGGCCTCTCCAGGCTCTCTGTACAATCAGTGAAGAGAGAGAAGTTTTTTCCAGAGGGGAAATTCAAAGCATCTAAATGATCCTCCTTTTCTAAATCACCCTCTCCAGAGCCTGATCTTTTCCATTGACTATAGGTGGCATGTAAAACTTGGGTTGAAAAAAAACAGTGCCGTTTGCCTGGGAAATTTTTGTGTATCCAATGAAATTTTAGGTTTACTCTCTTATAAATTGATATAGCCACATCTTTTCGGCTCTAGCTGAGGATATCTCTGGGAATGAGTGTAAGTAGTCCAAAAAGCCCCAGGGAGTTCTGCCAGGTGGGGTTGCCAGTCAGAAATCTTTTATTAGGCGGTAAGGTGAGGGACTTGAAAAAGTCCCTGTGTCCTATTGCAGAGAGGAACCCCTGAAACAGCTGTATCTCATGAGAAGTCAACAATCCACAGTTACAGAGGTGTTTCTATCTGTGTTCCTGTAGGACTGTAGCCATGCTTGTGGATGAAAGGAGGCCTGCTACCTGAAGGAGATCCTGGTTAAAGGACAGCTGAGTTGTGCCTACTAGTCCTGCTGAAGGTGCTAACTCACCAAGAGTCAAAGCTTCAAGATGTGTCCTCAAGTAAGTGGAGGGCATTATTAGTTTTGTTATTTTTAACAAGTTGAGAGTTGCCAGATTCATGTTAGCAGATTCTGATTAAATCACTCGGAGCTGATTTTTGAGGCAGCTGGAGCAGATGTCCGAGTGTCACTGCAATCATGCTGCTTCCCAAACTATAACGGTTGCACAGTAAGCAGGACTGTGGTTTGTGGTTATCTCAGCAGACTCCTGAGCTTGCAGCTGGAAGGGATTCAGGCAACTTGTGGCTATGCAGGCCCCTGGTTTCCCATGCAGCCCCCTATGGAAGATGTGTTTCAGCTGCCTGAATGCTGTGCCTACTGTATCCAGCTAGAAAAACAGTCCCTGTGCCTGCAAGACCTGTATAATGAGCATTGTTCTGACTGACTGACTGACTTCACCCTTCCAGTTGATTTCAAGCATCTCTGGTAAAGTCGTTTTCCTCTCATCACCCTGATGCTGTCACTTACACCCACACCCTAATTGGAACATTCCCATCACTTACCATGTCACCCTTATCACTAGAGTGATCCTCCATGTCAGCTCTCAACCCTTTCCAACCAACCTGTTCCCCATGCAGTACTCTGTCCTCTACCTCTACATCTCCTGTCTACATGCAGAGCTTAAAAATTTCTGCTCTTCTGTCACCAAAATTGAAGCAACCTCTTATAACACTTTAAGATACAGGCAACAAATTCTGAAAGAGAAGGGGATAGTCAGACTTCCATAATAAAGAAGATTCACGGTATATTTTGGGAAGATCCATGAGTTTTGGGTTAGTCTGGGAAGTTTTACTGACAATAATGAATGTTTCAGCAGAATCTCACTGATAATTCAAGTTCTCTCCTATGCATATACCTGCAACTTTTATGCTGTTTACAACCACCAGGTATTGAAAGCAATAATGTTTGATTTTGTAAAGGACATTTTTTTTCTAAATTTAAAGTGGCATTTTACAATCCATTGATACAAATTTTATTCTCAGTTGAAGAGAATAAGACAATGATGCTTAAAGTACCTTTCCTCCTGATAGATCAACAATAGACTTTTTTTTCCATGACAGATATTTTTCTGAATACCTACCATTCACCTGTTTCTCTTCCAAATTATTTTAGTTTCAAAATTACCCACCAATCCTTTCTCTACGTATCACACAACTAGAACATTTAAATTAACTGTGGCATGCTTGTTGATAGAGCAGAGAATGTGGTGAGGTATGTCTCTCTGCACTACCATAAATTGTTAGAGAACTCTTTGCAAGATTTGTTAAAATTTTTTGAGGAAAGTTTCCCACTATTTGATTTGGTTTTGGTCAGTATCTGAGTCATGGATAAGTACATTTTATTTTCTTTAAACAGATGTTTTTATCTGTCACATATAATACCAATCAGATTAGGTCATTCCTGGTGATCTCGTCAGTTTGTTCTATATAAGTCTTTACAGAACAGGCAGCCCTTACTGAGGCAGTGCAGGAAATTGATTTATCTTCTGTTCAATGTCTTGTTTGGCTGTCACAGAAAATAATTTCTCACAATACCGTATGTGCTAGAACCATTATTCCACTCTATGCTATATCATATTTATTTTATGTTGACCGATGCTTAGTTTTCATGTTTTAGATCAAGAGGAGCAATTCCTTAATGCGTTCTGAAGGTGTTCATCAAGTCCACAGCTCTTGCTATGCTATGTCGCAGAGAAATGAAAATAAAAGCTTTTGGTGTGCAGTCTGAAACTGGGCATTGCCATTTGATATAGGTATTGAAACAGTAGTTTGTTCATTTTAGGAGAAAAAAGGTCTGTAAAGTGTGAAACAAGATGGTCCTCTCTATATATTACGTGGGATGAACCAAAATTTTGGGGAACTATGTTAGGAAGAGGTAGATTGACTGCCGTTTGGATTGGCTTGAACTGCACATAAACTAGATATTTAAGGGCAAGAGTTGACAATGCTACCTATAGAAATGACAGAAAGATTATCTTTAAGTGTTAGCTTTCACAGTGCATCACAAGCAAATTTTTGAGTCCTAGAACATGGCATTTGGCCAGTTCAGGTTCCTGCACAGGCATTAATCTCACTGTGTGACTCTTCAGTGAATAGAGGCTCTTACTGATCTTGTGATTCAGTGTTAGGGTTGCAGAACCATGCCCTAAGGAGAGAAATGTTTTCAACTCATGCTCCCTGTCCCATGTGTCACTTCACCATCAGGGCATTTCGTCACCTTCAGACCACTTGGTTTCTGAGAACTGCTTAGGGCACAGGTAGGGCATGGCTAATAGGCTAATTGCTACTTGAATTTTCCTATTGCAACAGCAATTAAGGATAAGTAAGAAGGAAAAAACACAAACAAACAAACAAACAAAAACCCCAAGCAAATGGGAGGAAAAACAAAAACAAAAAACCAACCCCCCCCCTCCAAAACCACCAAAAAACCCCCAAACCCATAGCCTCAGTATGGTTTTTTAGCATTTGCACTGGATGAGCCTACATGCCATTCTGTCTAGTGCTATGTGTGCTTTCCACGAGCTTTTGTGCCCACACACTCCATTTCTGTCCCTTGTGCCCTTTGCATGATTTAGAACTGAACCTTATTCACCACCTCTGTGAGGTACTCCAGGAGTAGTTGATTTCAGCCTTTCGTTAGTGCTACCTCCAAGTTACCTGTGCTTCTCAATGACTCTTGTCATAATGGATGTAAAGGAAACCTTTTTAGGGTTTTGAGGTTGCCAGACTTTCCAGGTTGCTGGAGAGATTCTCCCCGCTTTCTTGCTAGGGAGGTTGGGAGGGAGTTTCTGCTGTGTACAGAGATCTCAACTCCCTGCAGGAATTAAGTCTTTCTAGTTCTAGCAGTCATTGGGTTTTGATGATTTTGCAGTCCTTGTTTAGGGCATCAGTTTGCCTTTCTTTACTCCTCCCTTCTCATGGGTGTTAGTTACACTGAGTCTTGCTGCTGCAGGGTGTTGTGGCTCCCGCTGGATGGGCTGCCCCTACATGGCTGCAAGAGAAAAGGTGTGCAAGATGGAGTACTCCTCTGTCTTATGAAAACCTTTGAAACTCAGTGTGCTGTAGCTTAAGACAATACACCATGATTTACAGCCTTTTATGTGTGTCTGCATGCATGTGTGCTTGTGCTTGTCTTGTGATTATGCTCTTCCTTAGGCATGTGCTATTGTACCTTATCAGACAACCAGCTGGTAAGTCAGGCTTAACCAGGAGCTAAGTCAGGCTTTGGTCTGACTCAGCACAGCCATTCTCCTGTCCCAATGCGTTACAGCAATGGACTGTGGATAGACCATGCTCTAAGCATTCCTGAGAGGAGGAACAAAGAAGAAAGTGGATCAAGTTCTGTGATAAAACCCATCAAGACCTAGTATTTTAACAGATCTTTCACTGCAGTTTTTACTTGCTCAAGTGTCCTGTCAACCTGCAAGCTTGCAGAGGTGATCTGGGTATTCTTGAGCAACTCAGGAAACCATACTTTTTGTTCTTTTCCCCAGACATGACCCATTTCTGTCTAGGATGATCACTCCATTCTGCATCACAGCGTAGACTTTTGGCTGCTGAGGTATATGTCAAACAGGACTGACTGCTTAAAGCCAAGAATAAATCCATTTGTACATATGTAAGGAGCTTCTCTGCCTGGTCTGCTCTGCCCTAGCGATTTGCCTTTCTGTGCAAGAAGGAAAATCAGTTTTTCTTCTTTACTCCTCTAAAAATAATATTCTTTACAGCATGAAAAGCTGTCATGTATAACAAAGGGCCCAGGTGCATGCCATCAATGCTGAGTGGACTTATGCCAAGGAGACGATATTAAGACCTGTTGCAAACAGAAGAGCCGAAGTTTTTTATTTTCTTTTGTTTTCTTTATATTATATATTTTTCTTTATATATTTCACAAGACCTGAACTCACCATCTCAACTGGTAAATTTGAGTTTTATTGCCCAGCGTGGGAACATGGGTATCATGTTAGCAAACTGACCATGGCACATCTCTAATGAAATAGCAAATGGAATGGATTACAGGAGACCTTGTGACTGGGTATTGCTTAGCAACAGCACATGTTTAGGTCACAAACTTGGTGACAGAATTCATGCTAGGTCACAAACTTAGTGACATAATTCATGCTGGAGATGAATAGGTAGTATCTGACTACATAACATTCATAATGCTCAAAACAACTAACCCTTTCACTGCCTTCTGGCAACACCATTATCTTTCTGCATTCCTTTCTTTATAAAGCAGTGTTAAGGATGAGAAATACAACATTTTCAGAATTTGGAGAATGGTGAAGTTTGCTTTTCTCCAAAAATTCATTCAGATGGAATTTCTGTTCTCTGTTATCTGGCTAAAAATGTATAGCACACATCATAGTGACAAGTCAATGTTGCTGTAGAAATCTTGACTTTTTCCTGATTATTCTTCCTTTTTTGTGCATGTTTAATATTGTGTTTTTACAGTATGATACATTAACTTGAATGTTTTGATGTTATAGAAGTTATAATTTTTTAGTGTGGATAATTGGGTTTTAAAGATTGCGTCTCTATGGCTTTGCTGCTGTTAGTATTTTGAGTCCCTTTTCAAATTAATAGGTCAGGCCTACCCATGTTACCCTTATGTCACAATGTTTGCACCTTTGCTATAGCAGGGCGTGTTTGTGGTAGGTGTTTTCATATGATGCTTTTTTCTGTGGTATGAAAATTGATATTCTGATTGTGTTAGTTTTTCAACTTTAAATAAGCATGTGCTTTGTTACTTTACATTAGGTAGAAGTTCTAAGGGAGTTAACAAAGAATATGCTTAGTGCTTTGCTGACGACTACTCTAAGGATATCATCACATCCCAAGAACCAAGCATTGTGTATGTCCACAGTGACTTCTGGAAAAGAATATTTTGTTTGTGTCTGCCTTTGTCCCAGTATGGATATGGGTGTAGTTTGTTCCTAAGAGAACAAATAAGTAATACAAAATACACCTGACCTTAGCACCAATTTGCATTAGTTCCTACAAAGCCTTGAGTTATTCTCCTTGCTCTCGGCAGAGGAGTAACAGTACTTTTTTTTAAAAACAAAATTTCAACTTTTCCTTCCTAATTAAGAAAAATGTGAGGTTACAGGATCCGTCATCTCTTTTAATCCATGGAATCCAAATAGTTAGGAAATGTGATGAGTATCTTTGGCAGCCTCTGTTTCAGAGTATTCTGTAAGGCTGAGGTACTTCAGTGTGATGACTTTCTCATGCAGTGATTTCACTTGCAACTCGGAAACAGACCTAACAGGTCTTTCAGGACAGACAACTACATTTTGCTTTGTGGTATTGCAGGGATTAGCTGGAATTTGAATGCTCTTCCTTTCTTCTCCCCTCCACCTGCTTGCTATGCAAATGTTGAAGAGTGGTTTTAATTGTCTAAAATTTTATTATTAAGCATGGTTTTCATAGCTGGTTGCAGAGCACTGCCCTCGTCCACCAAACTGCACAGCTGTGGTTCTGTAGTGGGGAACCATCCGTTTCTTTACTTCACACAAGACAAAAAACATTGACAGATTTCACACAGACCAAACTTTGTAAAGGGATTCATTTAAATCAGAAGGAAATTGTAAAACAAATATTAGCATCTGAATATCATGTAAAGCCATAAAAGTTACAGTTTATACCTGAATTTTGTAGCTTCATTTGGAATTTGTAACTTTATCAGCTAATATATGTCTGATTATATATAACGCGTGAAGTGTTAACTAAACTAGCAGCTCACATTGGTATATATATGAGTGAGCACTGTGAAAATAAAAACTCCGAAATCACTGTGTCCAGGAGACAGGGCAAAACTCCAGCATGTTGGAGTGTCAATGCCTTTAGTAGGTTCAATTAACACTCTTGATCTATGGTGAAACAGGCTTAAAATATCTTGCTTATGAAAAGAAACTGTGTGTGTGAGCTTATGTAAGAAACATCCGGAGTTGGGCTCATCTGCAACTGCTGAAAGTTAAGTATTTTGCTCTTCATATATTGATCAACATTTCAGGATATTAAAGTCTTCCCAAGTGATCTTGTCATAGCCATCCTGTGGCACCACTGGGGAAACAGACAGAAAGAAAGGAGGTCATTTGTTCGTTGTCCTATAGGAAATGTGATGGAACCTGGCTTCCCTGAGTCCTGTTCCCTTGTCCTGATCAAAAGATTGCTCTACTTCTCCATAGGCGTCCAATGCGCGTTTCAGCTGTCTCCTTCTTCTGCAGGGCACCCTTTGTTTCTGATCTAAATTTAATTCCATTTCACACACAGCTTGGTTTTTCGTGCTGCTGTGATCATAAATTACAAATCCAAAAGGCTGGTTTATCCAATGGTAAGAACTGTTACAGCCTGGGAACGTGATACTGTTTCAGAAACTGAGACTTGACTTGTTTTAATTTGGGAGAGCCTTAAACCTTTTCCTCTGTGATAAATCCTAGCACCTTATTGCCTGAATGGCTTTGTGCAACTGCTGAAATGAATGACTACTACCAAGCTGGCTTGCTACCTAGAGGTTATGGAGTTGGGGTAATCTGAAAAGTAATATGCAAATGGATCCCAAGATTTTGTGTCATTAGCATGTGTTTGTTTTTTTTTTAATTTTAGGATCAAGAAAGTGAATTCTTTAGAGGCAGGAAGAAAAACACACTCTCATCAATCTCAGTAGGACCCTGTTCATTGCCTAGATGCAACCTGAACAAGTAAACAGTTGAACTTATTTTGTACTTGCCTGCAAGAGAGCCTCTGCATCCTCCAAAGGGTTTGTGCCCACACAGCACAACAGAAATCCCTTCCCCTAGTAAGGCATAAACCACATGTAGAATGGATTTAGTGGAGAAGAGCATGCATTTATAGTACCAACTGCAGTTCACACCCATAGTGTGACTGCAGGGGCAGTGTGGCAGCTCTCAGCTGTGCTGTTCCTGATTCAGTCCCCAGGCTCTATTGGCATCTAATCTGCACCTAATTCTGAGATGTGGGTCATTCAAGGCCTGTTGGCCTTCAAATATCATCTGGAGAACTTGGTTTTAGAGGGTGTAAATAACATCACGTTGTCCTCTTCTCTATCAAGGGCAGCCCCATGGTCTTTTGCAAGGAGCCCTCCAGAGCTCCACAGGAGGTTTACTTGCACAGTCTTGTCCTTGTCAAAAGACATTTTGGGGAGGAGTTAGAAGGGGAAGGTTTTCCCATTAGATGAACTGCTTTCTCTTGCTAATGGAAGAATATTGATTCTGTCTGTTCAGTAGGTCTGTATGAAGATGTTGGAACAAATAACCTGAGTGCTTGGGCCAAATTTAGCATGAAGACATGACTTCAGTGCTGTTGGCTGCTTTACTGTTGCATCAAGTTGTTTGGTAAGTCTCTGTTTATCTCTGTTTCTTAGTTTGCGTTGATTCCTTTATTGGATCTTACTTTATTGTCTTTCATCACAAGAAACTGTGTGTGTGCCTTTTTAAAAAGAACTAAAATAAAATGTTGTGTCTAACAGATACGTATTTTTACTGCTACATGTAGACATTCAGAGTGCAGTTATCATCCCTGATACAGAACACCGGCCTAAGCTGGTGATTGGATCGGTGGGGAGTGGCAGGGAGGATTGTGTGTTTTTAAGTAAAACAAGCCATCAGATTGGGAAGCTGACAGAAAACATTGGACTGGGGAATGATAGACAGGCATATCAGCCTCTTGGCTGATGACTGTTATGTCCCTCATTTCAAGGCCTTTTCAATTGATGTCTTTCATAACATGGTTCAAATAAACACACACGTGGATCCAAATAAATCTTTTCCAGAACACCTTCTTGAAGAATCAGTTAACTTGTGGAACGGGAGCCAGCCAGAGACAGCTTTGAAACTATGCATTTAATTTGAATACCTACCTAATGCAAAGGTCAGACACAGAATGCATCTGGCTGCCATCTTTTGAATGAACCGGTCTGATCCTGGTCCATGTCCACACATGTTCCTGTAAAAACAGAGTTAGATTCAAGTCTGAAATTATTATCTTCTGCAAATATAAATCCCAGATCCTAAAAACCTCCAGCTCCTGAAAATCCTGTTATTTTTAAAATAACACCTGCTATTGGAAAGCCTTGAAAGTCTGGCTGTGAAGCCTCATCCCACTGACCTAAGCAATCTTTTCAAGCCTCTTTTTGCTTCTAATAGACAAATGGATCCAAATTTTACTGTTCTGCTTCATTTCTATAACTGCACTAGTTGCTTCTCGGGCTAAGAGCAGTGAATCCACAGCATTGCCAGGAACAGACCTTGTACAAGAAGGGAATATGTATTCATGTTTCTCCACTGCTGAACTTCAGAAACACATCAAGGTCTTTCCCCACATTTCAGTTGATGCTCACATATTTGGAATAGTTTCCTGCCCAAGAGTAAATGACATACAAAGCCAAAATCTGATGACCCAGGAAGCACACTGCTAACTGCACCTCATTTGCAACACCAGTGTCAGAAAACGGAAGGAAGGGAGAGAATGGTTCATTCATGGTGGGCCTTTGGTCATTTGATAAATGACAGCTTGTCCAGGTACTGTGTCAGAAATCAGTTTCAAGTTGATTAAATAATTGGGGGAGGAATACATTGCCCCATTCATTCAAAGTCCCTTAGCAGTAAGGGGAAGCTGGCTGCTCCCCCGTAAGACATGTAGGTGTTGCTCATATTCTGACTGCTATAAATTGCATGAATGAGGATGGGGGTTCAGCTGACGAGTGGTGTGATGGAGCAGGCAAAACAAATCAAATACATCTGTGGGAGTATCCTTCCCTCTTTTGACCTAGAAGCATGTACCTAGTAGTGATGTCAGTTGAGATTGAAGCTTCAAAATGGCACCTACCATGTGGCAGACTGGTTACAAGGTAAGTGCACAGAGAAGTAATAGAGGCGTGGAAAAGGATGGTAGCTTCTGAAACTCACTGGGGAAGATGAAATGAAAGGAGAACAAGGCAATTTCACCAAGTAGTTTAGAGTGACAAACTGTTTAGGTTCTCAAAAACCTGTTTGGGTGTCACCCAGCCCTGACAGCACACAAAAACCGTTGATGTTAATGTTGTCAAAGCCCCTGCAAAGAACCAGAAGTGCTGCTTGGTGTTGAGATTGGTGATCCATTCAGGGTCTTGCTTGTATCTAGGCCCACGCAGACTCACAGATTAAGTGTTCGTGTGCCCATTCACTGGACTACTGCCAATAGGCTTTCTCAAAAGACAGGTTCAAGGTAGGACCTAAAACCTAGGCTGCTGGATTAAAAGGGAGCATGCACTTTTCTAGAATATGTTGGAAAAGACTGCAGCCCTTCCTTGTTTCTGCAAAATGAGATTGTAATTCCAAGCTTCATACTCAAGGCTGTGAGTTTTAAACAGTAGCTCTTAAAGTCAGGGTCTGGTAAGATATCTTTCCAAATTGTGAAGGGGAATGAGAAGTCAGAAGACATGGCCTCCTCTGAACCTCCATGTTGGCAAGCTCTGTTTGCTTGCTGTTCAGGGTGCTAGTTTTAAACACCCATTTTTTGTTGCCTTACTCTCTCCACATACCATGAGCAGACATTATAAGAGATATTAGAATGCAAGATTCCTGCACGGCCAGATCTGTCCTGCTAAGTGCTTCAGTGCTCATGTTCTCTTCCAGGATAAACAGCTGGAGCTTTACTCCTTTCAGCTGTGATTTTTACTTTTTAACATCGCTATTGCAGTAGAAAACAAGTGACCTGGTTGTAAATTAAGGTCAGAATTGCTGCATGTGTACACATGGTTTCTACCATCAGATAAATACACAGATAAACATGTGGTAGCTATTTTAATTAATCATACCCTGGGAGCTTTGCCCATTTTGCTCCCAAGAACAGCATACAAGATGCAGCACTCTAAAGAAATTCCACACATTGCATCAAGTGACCCCTTACCAAAGCACGGCTGAGAAAAACTGTTATTTCCTTATTAGAATCACATGTCAGCACCTTGCCAGCTACATTCTTGAATGCTCTTCATCTCTTTTTTTGCACTTGTTGCCCACAGACACTGCACATAAACCCGTCTACAGGGTGACACAGATTAATGCCATGAGTCAGACCTCTTTCTCCAAACAGCCTGTGCTGGAGTCATTTGATGCCATGTTTGCTAGTGCCATAGAGGTCTCCAGGCAATCCCCAAGTCAGCTGAGTTTATGTTACCAGGGATAAGAGAGCTGGCACTCAGACTGCGTGCCTGCACAACTGTGACTTCTTTTCAGTCATAAAGTCATTTCCTAGTTTATGTGGAAATTATACGTTGCTCACCAAATATAGGAAATGGGTCACATTGCAGTCAATATTTTACAGGTTCTCTATGGCCATTTCTGGTAGTGACTCACTCAGAAGTTCCCTCTGGTTTTGTTTTTTCCTAGTTGGGCTATTCACAGAAAACAGTGTTTGTATTGACAGATAACTTTGTTATGAATGAGAGTAAACACTAATTATTTACAGGATAGATAAATACCTAGGGGAGCAATGCTTACCTGCTTTTGTCTTTTCCCCTTTTTCTTCCTCTGTCCCCTCAAATTCTGGATTTCTGCCTTGTGCAGGAAAGCTTCTCAAAGAGTTAAGAAAGTAGAAATTACTGAGAGACTCAGGGAAGAAACAGTTTCTGGACAGCATATCCAGCAACGTTCATTTTCAAAACCTGGATGTCTCTATTAAAGCCAGAACTTTGCAGAGTGAGGTTTTTCCCTTTTTATCCTGGGTCCAAGATTACACAGGTGCCTTTATGTTTTGGGGGAGCTTTGCTTCAAAGAAGCTTTAAACTGGAGAAAGCCCCCTTTAGATGAGGGATTGGGGCTCTCCAAAGTGTAGATCCCCCGTGAGAAGACTAAAAAGAGGTAGAGAACTACCTGAATTAACAAGCCTGTCTTGTCTGTCTATGCAGGTTCTTTTAATCTCAGCTCACTGTCAAATGATTAGCAGGGCGTCTGTTGTCTGAGGAAGCTGTAGTGCTCTACATGTAAATTGCCTTCCCTTTACTTTCAAGGCATGATCAATCAGGCTTTCCCATGGACTCCAGAGGACCACATGATAGGTCTCAGCATGAGGAAGCAGAACAAGGTCTTCCAAGGAAGTGTACTTGTCAGTTCTCACCATGATGGGAGATGAACTTATGTTATCCAGATGAACTCCCTTCTGCTAGTGGAAGCTCAATGTTCCCTGATAATTTAAGAAAACTTAAAAGTTAATGTTTAAATTCATTCTGTTGAAAATATGCATTTAAACCACACGTCCTTATCTCTGATTATTTTTCTGTTAACATGAGAAGCTTTATAATCATAGAATTCACATTTTGTGCCAAGAGCTTGAAATTTCACTGGGAGTTAGGACAGTCATATTGAAAGACACTTTTTAGGAGTGTATTTTAGGACAGAAGGTGGGACTTTGAAGACTGAAAAGCACTTTTAGACCCATCAATTAGGGCTTACCAGGTGAGAGGCTATGATTCCAGAAAGATAAAAATCCTCTTTGCAAAAGAGAGAAAAGGTTTAACCCTTTTCCAGTTGCTGTTTGGATTTGAGGGAGAGTATAAACTGATCTCTAGAATTGAGTCATATCTATTGAGAACTGGATATATCAAGTTGTACAACTGGTCTCTATTGCCTGATGTCTGTGCCAGCACACATAGAGTTCACCAGCATGTGCGTTTTTGTGCCATTTCATTTGTGTACTCCAGTCATGTTGTAGGGATGTTAGGCTGCAATGTTGGCTTTTTAGGCCCTTCAGAAAAAAAGATAAATGTCATAGGGATTGAATAAGAGTTCCTCTTCAAACTGGGAGCACACTCAGCACTGGAGTGGTTCAGGACATGGGAACGCTGGAAAAGGGTAAAATTCATATCGACAGGTTGCTCAGCTGGAATAGCTACTGCCTGCTTGAAAGCCCGGTCATTCTTTTGGAGCCACTTTAGGTTGCTGCCTGTAGCGTCAATCAAGGCAGCCCAACAGTCGATGAAATTCTCCATTAGATTAGGTTCCTATACATTTCCCTTGGTGATATCAAGAGAGAATTTGAAGAGAAAGCTGACAGACCTATTATTATACTGGCACAAGATATGGCTCTGATCTTTCCAGTGCACCCAAAATAAGCCTCATCTTTGAAAATGTTACTGTGTATGAGTTACTGTGTATGTCCATGGCTCAAGGGCAGCCCTGAGAGCACCGTCAGTCCAGCACAAGGTACACAGTGAAAAAGCCATCATGCATCTCTTTTTCTTGTTAAGGAGATTAGTTCTGTTCTGAAGTCAGAACCCTGCAGCCTATATAGGAACAGAAGTCCAAATTACTGAAGTTATTTTGATAATGGTATCATGTCTAGGGTAGGCTTTGAGAATGCCTGTGTCAGGTACATAATGTCTTTGGGATCTTCTGGATCTCATATGTTACCAGAAATTTTCTAGAGGTTTTATTCCATTTTCCTTGTGCTATTTAAAATGATACTATCACAGTAGGAAAGCAGTATTTCCCAAAAAGCAATACTTTTATAATCATGATCACAGTTCCTTGGTGTTGATGTCCTTCTGTACATAAACAGACATATTTTGCATCCTGAATTTTCCTTTTTTTTTTAAAAAAAACAAACAACAACCAAAACCAAAACAATCCACAAACCATCAATGGAGCACAAAGAAGCTCTGCTGTGCCAGCTAACCAGCTAGCATGGTGCAGCATTAGGTACGGGAAAGAAATAAATGTGGCTTGTTGTGACTGATTAGAAGGGGCAAGGAAGGAGCATGGGGAACAATGAGTGCATGCTGTGTGGAGTGTGCATAGTCTTGGAAAGTAAGAGAGCGAAATGCTGCTGAAATATTGATAGGGCGGATAGCATCTGGAATGATTGACGGCATGTGTGTGTGTCTTGGCAAGTTTAATTGGATTTGTTGGGGTAGAGGGTGGAAGAATGTGGTGCATTTCCTTTTATGGGTTTCTTTCTTTCAGTTTCTTCTTTTCTCTCCTATAGAAATGATGTTGAATGCGTATCCTTTTCATTGTCTACATAGAAAACCTGGTCTTTATTCCCCTAAATTTTAAGGTTGAGGGAGCTCCATAGAGGGGATGAAAAGAGATGTAAAACAACTTTCATTGCATTTTATTTACTACTTGTCTTCGCTCTTCAGTGAGAACTCATGCCTAGTAAGAGTGGTAACTTGGAGGGGAAAAGAAAAAAAAGAACATATAATTGAATAGTGACTAAATAAATCTCAGTGTTACGATGCCAGTCATAAGAGGAATTATGCCTTGAGGACTTGTTGTGTATATGCTCTACTTGAGCATTACTGTGCTTTTCTTTTTTGGCTTATTATCAGTAACCAGATTCCTCTCATCTTGCCACATGATTTGAACGTGGGACTTCAGGCACAAAGCTGCTAGGTTATACCAAAGTAAAAGTGTAAACCAGGAGTTCCCCTGATTTAAAACTAGCAAGCAGAAAACCATCCTGGTTTTCTGATTCCTGTAAAAAGTTGCTTGCTTGCTTGTTTTTTTTATTAAAACAAACTACTTTAATTAGTTGTTTGTTTGATATTAAAATTGAACTTATTATTGGTGAAAAGTCCTAGCATGGGGACTACATGGATGGCAGCTGTAAAAGTTTTACCTGCATTGCTGGGCTTGTGTGGTGGGGTCCTGACCTGGAGGGACACATCCATGGCAAGTAAGGAGAAGGTACTTTGGCCTCCCAGTTCTTGGACTTCCACTGTTATAGGTTGACAAGGATTATAGTAATTTCACACAGGAATGTGGAACTGGAATGGACATCATGTCTGCTGTCACAAGTGAACTTCTCCAGCTTCATCTTAAAATTAGTCACGTTTCTCACTGTGACTCCAGTTACAGTTACTCCCTCCTCTGACCTTTGCCAGATTTCTGTACAGATCTCGTAGGTCAGAGAGCTGGTGCTAAAGATGACATCTTCCAATTGCTGCTCCTGGGTTCAATGGGGAGTGAAGCCTGCTTTCTGCAGATGTGAGTGAAGAAGCAGAGAATCAATGAGGGCTTGGTTTGT
>NW_010194573.1:80249-124045 GCF_000695765.1 Mesitornis unicolor
ACTACGGACAGAGGACACTGCATTTCATTAAAGGGTAAAAATTTTTGCTTGCTCCTGCTCTGAGTTCAGCTTGGCTCACTAGCCAAAGGCTTGATAATCCCTTTTCAAAGTTGTGAGCTTTCCAGGCCTTTGGGCACATACTTCAGAGGTGTTGGTATTCCACCTTTTGCCTCTTCCCTTCTTTTTGCTTCTCACTGCCCCACAAGCAAACTTAACAGTCTGTGAAAATTGGTGAGTAGGTAGGCATAAGGAGTGGGGACTTAATGACATGTTCAGTCATCTCAGAAGAGACGAAGCCAAACGTGTCTGGTAGCAGAATATTTTTGGAGCAGTTTGTCTGTTTTCAAATAACAAGCTTAATGTAATAATGTCATTACACAGCTTTAAATTCAAGGATGTGTTTTCACTGAAACACAATAGAAGCTAAGCTATCAGTCAGATACCTCATTTTCATTGAAGTAACAGCCAGTTTCACTGGCAGAAGTATTTCTGAATTTTCCACTCTTGCTTACTTAAGGCTGCTTTTGGCATGAGATAAATGTATCTTCTTGAGACTGATTAAAAGACTTCTGTGGGGAAAAAAAAGGCAGAGCATATTAGAATATTCACTGTCTGCTTGTTTGTTTGATCTGATTTGTATTTATTAGCATGTGTGTTAAATTAAATTTCTGAGAAAAATTATTGATGCAAGAAACCATGCCTCACTTTTCTTCTCTGGATGTTGTACCTCCTTTCTTATGAAAAGCCTGAATTTCAGAAAAAAAGCAGCAGAGGGTAACATTCATGAAGAGTCAACCAGTGTCTTTATCACTCCACTGATCAACAAACCTCCATCTCCTGCTTGCTGTAAATCTGCTCCCATTGCCCCAGATGTTAACTCTATGGTCAGTTCTCTTTAATCTTAGCACCCTCTGCTGTGGACAGCTATAATAACATCATATTTAATTATTCTTGGTTTATAACTTCTGTATCTTTTTTATACCAAAGGATCTACAAATGCAACATAGCTTTTGTCAGTGGAGCTGCATGTATGTGGTATGAAAGATGTATTCTCTTTCTTGTGTTAATCTGGAAGGTAGCTTTTTTCAAATGTCTACTGAAGAAAAAATGTGTAGAATACAGACAAAAGGTTTTTGAGATAGTCTAGATTAGAGAGGATCCTGAACCAAAATCTTAATCTTTGCTGAAGAGAGGAGTAGGCATGCAACTGTGCTTGAGTCTGGAGATCACCTCAAGGTTGCACAAACTATAAGAAAAAGTTTATCTTTGCCATGTTTTTTTTACTCTGGAAAATGCACTGATCATACCGCTTCTGGTGTCATATTTTCTACTTGAACAGGGCACATGGGTTAAAATTGGCTTTGTTGGCTCTTCCTGTATCCAGACATTCTCTCTTGCCACCATCGTCCCTAACTAGTTCTTCAGAGCAAAGCATCACTTACCAGGATGTGGCCCACTATTTCTTCTCATTTTTTGAAAAAAGATACCACTCTGAAATAGTCAAAATAGACAAGAAGTGAAGAGCGAGTATATGTATCTGTCTAATTTATAAAGAGAATTTTGCAGGGATTATACTTTAAAAATGCAACTTTGGTATTGTATCTTTCTAGTAACCAGTTCTGTTTTTTAGTATCTTGGTGACAGGAGAGGAGTGGATTTGATTTCAGCAGCGATACAGCCTGAAAAGTGAAGGAAGAAGCAGTTCCTAGTATTAAGCTATGGTCAATTCTTCCGCTTTTGTTCACAGACAGAAAATTTCCCTTTCCTCCTTAATGAAGCTTCTTGCCATAGATCCTCAGATGGGAACACTATTTCCAGTGACCTTTTCTTCTTTTTCTTCTCCTTCATCTCACATTTAGAACCTTTCTCCAACTCTTGTCAGACTTGAAGGTTAACAAGATGGCTATAAAGGATGCTTTTGAAAAATGCAGTCATTTCAGATAACACATAAGCAGTTCTCTGTACTTTCAGTACACTTAAGTATTTGTTATTAACCCTTCCTTCATATTTTCTGTTTTGTCTTCTAGAAAGCAGCATGTGTAACAACAATAATGGTATGAATCAGTCATTTCCTTTCTCACTTCTCCAACTCCATCTGCTGATCATTCATATGAGAGCTCTAACAGCAGAGCTGCTTCTGGGGATTGTTGAAGACGTGGAACAATGAAAGCCTTCTTGTCAAGCCTCCAAGAGCAAATAGCAGCAGAGATGAGATTTTAATACATTAGTAATAATATTGTATTGATCTCAAAACACTTTACAAACATTAACTAATTGAGGTTCAAAACAGTGAAGTAAGTTTGCATTAATAAAGCCCATTTAGCAGATGAAGAAGTGGAGATAAACAAAGGATAAGTGAAGTGACCAAAGTCAAGTGTTGAGTGAAGGCCAGAGAAAGGTGTCCTTATTTCTAGTTCTTCTGCCTTTTGCATGATCTCATTGAGAAAATGTTTGCAGTGAAGCTTGCAGCCATTTCAAATTGAATCATTTGGGAAGTTTCATTACAAGCCTGAGCATTTCTTACATAAATCAAGATAATATAAAATCTCACAAGAGTAATAAATGCTTATAGCCTCTCAGGTCCAGCTTTGATTGTCAAGGGGGCATTTCTGAAAGCAGAGGTGGAGGCAACAGTGGCCATGGGGTTTTCTGTGTTGTGAGCCTTTCTTTTCTCATTTGTGTTGCTCTGGTGGTGCTAGCTGGATAGAAAACTGCCTTAACCTGCAAAATGGGCATTCACATGGGCTGGACGTGGATGTCGTGCATCTATCCCACCGTTCCTGGGGGAAAAGTCTTCTCAAGGGATTGCTTTGCTCTGGTGATCCGAGCCAGTCTGTGCAGCCTTGGGAGCTGTTACAGAGTGGAATAGCTTAGAGCCAATGGTGTGTCCCTGGCTTAAAACCAATGTAACAAAGCAGAAGTTCAGGCACACGGTGAGTGACTCCTGCAGAGCAGTGCTGAACCAAACAAAGGATGACAGCTTAGAACAGGTTCCTCAGAGACATTGTTATCCTTGGAAAGGCAAGTCTCAAAGCCAAGGCTTATACTTTCCTAATGGGTTTCATTAGTAAGAAAGGAAAGGAACTGGAAAAAAGATGTGTAGCTTAAAAGGGAACAGATTCAGAACAGTCTAAAATTTGTTCCATTTTTCAATAAAGAAGCCAATCCTGCCTTGAAATTCATGTCCCTTAAAAGTTCAAGGCGGCCTGTATGTTGGCCTACTCAGTCAGAACGATCCAGTCACTTATTGTATGTGGATAGCACTCCAGGGACTGACTGAAAAAATATGATTTAGTGAAAGCTTGTACCCAAAACACATCATTGGCCTCTGATCTCTGAACATTTAAATATTTCAAGCTTACAAGCGGACGCTGTCACGAGGACAGACCCTGATCCCTAGCTGATTCTAGAACATCTGTTGAGGCATTTACCAAGTTAATAGATTAGCTATGAGAATCAGGCAGGTGTTTTTCACCAAAGCCAGAAAACATCAAAATCAGATTGCCCTCCAAGTCTTTCAGCACAGGCAATCGAGTTAGAATGACTCATAGAGTCTAACAGATAATAAAACACACATAACATTTGCTTTAAGGTACAGGTGGGGATATTTTGTACTGCGCTTAGGAGAAAGAAAAACTAACTCTATTTGGGAATAGAGTAATTGAATACAGATGGGAGGAGGCAAATGAAAGAATTTAGCAAATATCTCAGTGGAATAGCTAATGGGAACGAGACAGAATAGGAAATTAAAAATTATTCGAAGCAGATGGACCATTCTTTGAGTTTTTTAAAATTTATTAGGGCTGCGAAAAAAATGTGTCTGTTTATTTTCCATGGCCATGAAATTAATGACTTGGTGAGTTGTGCTTGTGCAATTTTATGACTGCCATGTCATTTGTCATAATTTGGGTGCTGTTTGATATGGATTTATGAATATTTCCTCCCCCCAACATGATTTATGGGTGTTGGTCATATGTGAATTAGACTGTCACCTTTTAGTATGAAAAAGTACAAATGACAGATTATAAAAAAAAAGTGCTCAGGTTCTTAGTGCTGGAAAGCAGAGTTCACAATCCCCTCCCCTGCTGCTTCATTGGAAGTTTTTGTTTGGAGCTGACAATTAAATGTTTGGATTTGAGTCAAGCATATGGGAACATTGAGATGGCTTGAATAGATCTGAACTCATCTGAACTTCACCTGTGAAACTCAGCTTGAGTAATCCTTTCCTTGTACTGTGCATTGAAGAAAAAAATAGGTACACTACTTGCCATAGGAACAACTCATTTACTGTATCAGAGCAGCAAGTTGGCCTGGCAAATTTGCTGTTTTGCTTCCAGTAGTGGCTAGCTCTGGGTGAAGCTTCCATGAAAAGTGAAAGTATTCTCACACAATATATCCAGCTATGTAGCCCTGCATAGCTGAAGGAGTGAAGTTAAAGGATGCACAAAACAGTCTGGATTTCTGTACTAATAATAGTATCCTAAGTTTAGAGCCAACATACTAACTTTTATACTAACTGTTATCACTTCCACCAGAACTATTAGTATTTGCCATTTCATTTGCAACATGTAGCAACAGCATGCACCAATTTAGGATAGGAGAAGCAGCACAGTTGTTCCTGGATTTGAGCCACCTGACTTCAAGTATATAACTGCGGCACCTAAGTTAGTACCTAATCACCCAAGGCTCCCCCATTGATGCTGGAAAGTGATATGCACCTCTAGAGGGCAATTCAGCCCACGTGTCTCCATCTGTTGACTATGCAGGCAAACTAAAACAGTGCCCCTTCCAAACTTAGCTCCCCAGTTTGGTGTAGAAAGTCATGTGGGAGGAATTAGAGCCCAGCACGGGATACAGATTTAAAAAGAAGAAACAATACACCTTGCATGACAGCAAAACGTTGCTGATCATCTTTCATGCGGAGCTAGCAAATGTTTCCTTTATGGAGGATTTGACTGGTTCATTCCATGGTTCTTTGACAGCCATATGCTGAAGTCCATTTACTGAGGCCCAGACAACATTGCTTCTCCAGTGGGAGGCTGATAATTCTTAGTAGTTAGTATCTCTGCACTTGTGGGGAAAGGATGGACTACTTTGCAGGGAGCCAACAGGCAGTAGGGCAGTCTTTGTGTCTGGATAGGACCTCTTACCTGTAATTTTTTTTGTTTGTTTGTTTTTTGTAGATAGTCAAGTGAGAGCCTACATTAGCAAACCAGTATCTTGTCTGCTGTGGTGATGGTAGCTGAGATGCTTTGCAGTGGTGTTATGCACCTTCACAGAACTGGAGCTTCTTGCAAAAATAAACGAGGACTGCCTGTACTGAATTCAAGAGGGAGGTCCCGTGATCTTAGCTGACTCATCAGGAAATTTTCACAGCTATTGGAGAAAGCTCTGCTCATCAGTTATGGTACATTGATATATATCAGAAATATCTCATTGCTTGGGCCAATGAAATTTGTTTCCATCTAGCACATCTAATTAATCCATTCCCAGCCTCCTAAGTTACTTTTATTCTACAAAGTAGCTGATCGTTAAGTTGTCTGGCAGTTCTGAGGTGAAATATTTTCAGAATTCAGAAAACTGAAAAAAAATCCATTTCAGTCAAGTATTTTGCTTAACTGAAAATGAATTGCTTTGCTTGGGACTTACCTATGTTTAAGAAGGTTTTTTTCCTTACTTGAAAAACATTTCCAAACAAGCTCCTTTTGAATTTATTTTTTTTTAGATTTTTTTATTAATTATCAAACATCAATCATTGCAGTCCTTTTCAATTATTTTGAGTTTTGTTCCTTTAAAGAAATAATTGAGTTAAAATGAAGCAAACCTGCTGAAATTACCAAGCCTGCATTCATCCCCAAAAATGTTTTGGTCAACGCACTGAGCCTAGATTAATTCTTCTGATTACTTTTCTATTTTTTTACTTGCTGGATGGATTGCCTTGTAAGTTTTGCATAATGTTTTGTCATATTTTGAAATTAGTGAATTAAATGTGAAATCCTTTTCTGTAAAAACAATTATATTAGGTTTGAAGGGAGAATATCTGCTGTTGGATAAGAGTAGTGTTCTTACTGAGCTTAGATCAAAGCTGTTTTGACTGTATCTGGCATTTAAAAGGGCAACCTGCTCATACCCTGTTACCATAAAGAAATTTGCCAGCAAGGCAGGTGTCTAACTACACAGGCAATCAGATTACAGAGCAAAGTAATCATGATTTCCAATTTTGAGCATAGCTTGCCACATTAGCACATGTACTTTGGAAGAGTGGGAGAAGTAATCATAGAAAGATAAGGACAAGGGTGGAGATCATTTGAGCCAGTACAGTTCTAATAGGGTAGTAAATTTTATGTAGTTGTTATTAAGGTATTTTGTTTCTTTTATATAAAAGAGGTCAAAGCTATCTGAAAATGAGAAAATCCCTGAGTTTACTTTCATTTGTTTTTAAGAGTTACTGAAATGTAGCAATGTGTTTCTTGGGAGGCACCATTTGCACACACATGTCTGCAACTCTGAGCAAGTCACAGCTGCAGAGTTTCTTTAAGGCATGCATGCTTGGCTTTGACATGCTGAGATTTATGGTGAGATTTAAGTTCTTGTACCAACGGTGACGTTTCCTGAATAGTTTTCATCCAGATGGTCTCAGAGAGGATAAGGTTTAACAAGATTTATTCACTGAGAGGGGGCAATGTGAATTAAAATTACAAGGGGTACTGGATATGCACAACTTCTTTCCCATTCATTGCCTCACGAAATGTAGAAAATCCTCCCTCTCTGTTCCCTGCCCCCACCCACCCCCCCAACTGAAGTTAAATGGAGTTGCTTCTTTCAACATCGTTCCACTCTGAGCAGATTAGAGCTCTGGCAAACAAGTACTATTAATTTTGTTGGGGTGGAGGAATGGTTTACCACCCTTAATGTCTACCCGGCCACTTTGCTGTGGTCTTTCACTCTACTAGTGGAGGCAGCAGATGCAAGCAAGTGCCAGTTTATCAACTGTCATAGTTTGCAGACCATTGGCAGTTAAAATTAATGTGCTAGCTCCAAGCTGTATGGGTGAGGGCTGGACCATGTTGCTTTCTGATGGCTCTGTTTCAGCTTCTGATGGGGGACCACTGCAGACAGCTGGGAGAAGTAACCTCTTAAGCCATTACCACTAAATCCAGCACAACCTCGCTGAATGAGCTCCAAGTCTTCAGCCTTTGAGAGCTGTTAGGACTAACAGCACTGTCTGGGGTTCTGAGGCTCTGTCTTCAGTGGGTTGTAGGCTCAGTTAAAGTCAGCAGAGCGCCAATAATTTGTGTAGGCTGAGAATCTAAGCATGGTAATTTGGATTGTGATTGCTGAACTTAGATTTTCTGGACATTGCATGTATTTTTCAAACAAAAAAACCTGATGTTATTTCATATAAAAACCTTGTAGGTTTTTGTAAGATTATTGACACAGTGAAACAAATAAGCACATGCTTAACTGCTGCAAGGTATCTTCACCAAAGAAAAGTGAAAAGTATTGCTTCCGTGCTTAAACACTGTACACGTTTTGTTGGACAGAGTCACAAGATTTATTGTTTTCTGGGTCTGTCTTTTTAAAATACTATTAAGTCACTATGGAAGTTCTAGTACTATAGGCTTAAGTTCTACTTAAAAAAAACATGTTTGTTGTATTAAAAGATCAATGTATTTTATTCATTTGTTGTTTTCCTCATTTGCAGGCTGGTTTCCCCCCACCCTTCCATAACTTGAAATATGCCTTCTTTAGCAGGATCAACAGATTTCAGTTTTAATACCTTTGAATCAAGCCAAAACTTAAGTGACAGACAGCAACAAGTTCATCCTAGAGAAGCATTTACAGAAAATTACACTGTCCTGCTTGATAACCAGAAAAAACACTTTTGCCAGCATACTGCATTTAGGACTTTGAGCATGTTCAAGGTCGGGGGGTTTTTTTATTATTTTGCTTTGCTACCTTATATTATTTGGAGAAATATCTACCATGCATTGCCTGCTGCCAGTTGAGCTCTAACAGACAAAATCTTTGCAATCGATGACCAGTCTTGAGTCTTTCCGTTTCTGGTTGTCCAATTGTGATCCTTTTATTTTTGAAAGGTAGCTACTCAGCATTTCATAAAATCATCTGCACTTTAAATTGTCTCAATTTCATCAGCCACAAGCATGGGTACTGAAAGTCACCAGTTGCTTTTGAAATCTTGGTCTGGGTGAACAACATCTTTTAAAAACAGTGGAAAATAGCGAGTGAGAAGACTTTGTGATTCTTCTTTATGGCTAAGAATGGACAGTCTGGGTAAAATGTAAAAGGGTTAATAATCGTAATGAAATAGGCCTCATTGTATTGTTGCAAGTTAAAAATATGCCTCTTGCCACAGGGCTTGCATTAATATTGTTTGAGAGGAATAGCATCAATGTACTGTAATAGACTTTTATTAATAGGCTAGCAGAGTCATCAGTCTCTTGGTTGGTGTGAACATGAGCATCTTGACAAGCAAGTAACAAAATCTATCAATCTGTTTCAGCATGAAGATGCTGTGATAATTATGTTTACAGTGGTAATAAAATATGGATAAATAAAGAGTTCAAACCCATGGAAATTTTAGGGTTCATAGTGAATATCCTATAAATACAAGAGATGGCATAACCATAAATTTACCTAGCTATGTAGACTTAGATCATTATTCTCTTGACCCATCTTGCTATTTTTAGAATAAATTTCATGCATTTTTCACTCAGCACTCTTCAGTGGTAAAATCACTCCAAGGCTAAAGGCCTAGGTTGCATTATTTTCTTGCTCTAATCACATGCAAGGATGTTTGGTGCCCTTCCTGTTGGTAGTGCTGATGCCCTCAGAACAGCAATGTGATGTTATAATTTGTGTTAAGTCACTTTTTCAGTGTTGGCCAGACAAAGAATGGGGCATGTTCTGTGCCCCTTTTATGCTGCTCTGTGTTGGGTGGTTCACTCCATTTATTTCAGTGGAATTACTCTAAGTTTATGGTATAAGGAAAAACAAACTTCCTGGTCTAGTGGCTTTTGGTGTCAATGAGTCAAAGTCTCCTAGCCTGAGAAATGATCTGTCATGTGATTGCTAGGAAGAAAAAGGTCCTGATTTTTTTTTTGTCCTAAGGCCATGTCCCTGGCAGGACAAAGAAGCCTTATGTAGTGGGAATCCATTGCATTTACATCAAGTTTCAATCTCTTTATAATGGCATGTTAATCTATAGCATAAGGAAGAACATGGCCCAGCCCGAGTCACCAATCTCTCTTACCTGCCTCTGTCCACCAACAGTATCTGATTTATTTTTATTTTTTTTAAGAAAATTAGTAAACTCAGTTCCTGAAAAAGGTCCCAGTTTGACAGTCCATGATACTGATGTCTTTGTGCTCAGCTGTGGCACAGCCCTGCTCAGGCTGCAGCAGAGAAGGCTGCTTCTGCCAATGTGCCTCCACCCTGGCCTGTAGTGGGGGAGAGGTAACGTTGCTTCCCATGCTTCATTTAATTCTTGGCTCTGCTTGCTGAGAATGGCAACAGAGTTGCCAGTTGTGGCATGCACATTTATTGCTAGGAAGTGAGCCAGAACCACCAATCCATTTTGCACAGACACTGAACAGCAATGGTAAATACTTCTTGTTCATTACTAACCTAAGCTGGATTTGAACTGAAGACTTGGAGGTGAAAGACTGTCTCCCATTCCTTAATCCCCTTAACATTTCAGTCTGCCTCATAAAATTTTCTAAAAACAAATTTAAACCTTGTGTATAAAATGAAATCCAGGAGAGAAAAGAAAATCCAGATTGAAGACTAAGTCTGTTTTCTTCTTCAGCGACCTTCTTTGCTAATAGTGACCCTGCAAAATTGTTCTCTGATTATTCTCTTGAGAGATTACTCTAATTTCTTGCTGCTGTAGATGGCCATATGATCAATTGTCATCAGTCACTGCCTGATGATGGGTCATTACTTACCAGTGCATATTTGGGGGAAAAACACATGCAACTTCCATTAGGAGGCAGAGTGCACCTACATCAAATATGAAGTATACAGTAAGCTCTCATTAATAACATTTCAAGACTGTCCTCCTAAAGTTCCCCACATAGAAGCTACCTTCACAGTGGAAGAACTGAAGCTAAGAACCGAAGCTGAGAAAGATTTGCAGCTTACAGTCAGGAAAATGAGTATTCCCATAAGTAAATGATTTGATTTTTAGTTCAGCATTTCAATAACAGAGGTTGATTTTATTGAGAAAGAAAGGTAAAGCTCATTCTCTTCTGTTTTTTGTTTTGTTTTGGTTTTTTTTTTTTGCTTCAGGACCTCCTAGCTTGAGAGTGCTTTTGTATTTTAATGAATTCATTTAATTAAATTAAGTTACAGTCAGTATAAATATTCCTTTCTTGTTCCATTTCAAAGTTAAGAATGCATGTATGGTACCATGGAAAATGCTGCATCTCATGGGTACTGTATTAGTCAGGAAGTCTGGATGTGTTCAAGAACATAGAGAATAATTTTAGTGAAATTTTTAAATATATTTATTTCATATTTTCTAAACATCTAAGCAGCAATTCAAATCAAACGGACCTTCAGCTGGGTAAACTACTGAGAATTAAACAACATAAAGCAAGCACAGCCCTGCTATGCTGAGTGGCCTTTCGAATGGATTCTGCATGGACAACCTCTTTCCTGTAAAGGTGAGGATAGTTTGTGTCTAAATCACAAGGATTTTCATTTAGGCTTTCAAAGCAAAATCTGGTAGACCAAGAAAAAGTTGGTTAGAATGAGGTGAAATTTGAAGAAGCAGTTGGTTTTTTTGGTCTCAGCAAATGGAGGACACTGAAATATGTAAAGATAGGACTGGATGACATTCAGTGTCTTCTAGTCACATTGCTGTGTGTTCCAGTCTGGCACTGAACAGCACTGGGTCTGGTGGATACTGTTGTAGATGAATAGATACACCCATAGGTGTTCTGTGGGTAGGATTGGTTTCCATGCTTCCCCACCCACTTTCCACAGAGTCCCATGTCTGTGTGGAAGATTTCTTGAAAAGAAGTCTGAAGAGAAGCAAAAAAACCTAAAAGTTCATCCTCCTTTTTTTTTCTTTTAATGTGACACACCATGTAAAAATGTACAGATTACTGGCATAGCTGCATTTGAAATTACTATCAAAATACTTATTTTTAATATCAACTCAAACTCTGTTGAGATTCTGTAGACATGGAAGGGAGTGGTCAGCTCAGCCTTTATGTTGTGCTCACGTATGCAGGTGGGACCAAGCTTCCGTGCAGGGGGAAGGCTGCAGTTCAGAAGCTTTAAATTAACTATATTGGTTGACTTAAGTTGCTCAGCTGTGACAGTCTGAGTCCTTACCCAAGACCCCACTGAAGCCTGCACTGCTCTGAGTATTTGAGCTTCCTAGTTTAAGCTACTTGGCGTATGTCCCCACCTCTGGATTGTAATGGAAGTTACTGCAGTGAATCACAGCTGTAAACATTTTGCTTGAAGCATTTATCAGCTCAGCTTTGGCCCGCTTCTTGATCACAAGTTGGCCCTGGATGGTTACTTGTAATATGCTGTTTAACACTGGAATGTACATTTTGGACACATTTTGGGAAAAGATCTCTTTAGAAACTCTACATGAGGTTTGGGAAATCTCATGGACTCTACACCTTCCACCTTAATGTACTACATTCACTCGTGTATTTATTAAGTTGTAAGGGATTAGATGGGGAATTTTATAGAGGACTTTTGAGCCACAATCCCATTGAAATGTAGAGAAAGCTCAGTATTTCCTTCCCTCGTGTTATAAAATTGTAGGTAAAAGCCCTTTGCAGATTGTTCTTCTTGAAGTCATTTAGGGCTACATACATGCCAGGTGGAATTACCAAGGGTTCCTAAGGTGATCAGAGGGCTGATGTTCACTGAAAGTCAATAGGATTTGGTCTCTTTTCTGTATCCTTCAGTCACTCCATTCTTTCTTCAGACACCAAAGGGTGTGTGTAAATCTAACCCTGTTCTTGAAAATCCTACCCTTTAGCTGGTGTGCTTCTGCTGTAGATAGACGTAACCACACCATTGCCCAGCTAATATAACGAAAGCAAGACTGCAGTGTTACCAAAGTGACTCTTCTGACTCCAAAACTAAGCTTTCAACCACTGCTTTCTTCCCACTGGAAAACAAGATGTGTTTTCCTTTGGCAATAGCATAAAATTCAGTTCAGTGCAGATGCTGCTCTCATGAAATGAACTTACCTTAGAGCAATGGTTGCAAGGCCTTTCGGGAGAAAACTTTGTAGTATGGCTCTTGTACTAACAGTTTAGATTCGTAATACAAGGTGCAAAACTGCCAAAGCACATAAAATATAATGTGAAGATCTTGTTATAGATATTTTGTTACAGTAAGAATCAAGAATGGGTATGTGTGTGTGTCTGTTTTAAGATTGTCATAGTCTTTGAGCATCTTTTCTAGTCCTAATAAAATAGCTGAGAATGAAATGAGCATACTTAAATTATAGAATGATTCAAGGCATCATGTTGTTAATAATGTAGAGAAATGAGATATAAAAGCTTTTACTCAAGCATACCCTAAAGCAAATTTAAGTAGAGCACACAGCTATGATGCTGATTGTTTTCACAGGTGTTGGCACCATATGAATTAAATGAAGAAAAAAACGGTGAAACATTTATGACTCATTAGAATTATGTGGTTTTCTATCCTGTCCTAACAACTGAAAAAAAGGTGTAATTTACATTTGCAGCCAAATGGCGTGAAGTAACATTATACTTTACCAACATGAAAAGAGGAGACTTCCAGATGACTACTATTCTGAACTTCTCTAGTTCTCAAATCCTGGATTTTCAGTTTTTCATGTGGACTTTTGAGAGCTAAAATTATTGTCACATAAAAAAAAAAAGAATATGGTATCTTTGAATCTGTAGAACATGTGGTTTCAAGGAGCTTAATGCTGTTCTCTACACATAACAACTTTACAATCAGAACATTTCTCCTTTTTCATCAAAGAATACGCTTGATAGATCCAAAGAGCCCCATCCGTGTTTTTAAAAATAAATAAAAATCTGCATCCTCCTTTTCCTCTCCCCTTTTCAGAGTTTAATTTTTTTCTATCAGAATTGTTTTGTTTTAGATCTTAAATATTTACATGAAGGAGGTATCCTGACAGGCTGATCTATAGCAGGAAAGCAACAAATAAACAAATCCATGTCTACAGTATTTTAGATTCTGGTTTCCTGAGCTGCTAAGTGTTTATTTTTCCTATTGTAAAAACCTGCATTGAAATACATTCAAAATGGAGTTCACATGGTAGCTTTCATGCAATGTCTAATGTTTTAACAAAGCCATAATACAAGCCTCAGCTTCCCATACGCTGCATATTTGGCTAAAAAAGAAAGCAGCTGATTTATCGAAGCCTCTGTGCTGTAGATGAGTCTTCAGGAAAAGAACATGTCGTACTTTGCAACTGAGACTTTTTTGCAAACACCTAATAAAACAGAAAAAGAAAGTTTTACTGGGCTTCGTGAGCACATTTTTCTCCTCTCACCAGAGCACCAAACCAGTTTGTAATCCTACTTTCATTTATTTCATCCTCCCCTGAAATTTCACATATCACAAACCCGCTCAGTCCTGGCTGGCTAATTTGCATCTCATGGCCTGCAGTATCTCTTTAGGAGGTGAACTATTAAAAATACATTAGCCTGGTGTGGATGGTAATGGGCCAAATGCTGCTAGTTTTGAAGGCAATCTGGGAAGCCCCATGCTTTCTCTGACTCTTGATCGCTGTGCAAGTTAGTAGTTTGCTTTACTGTCCTTGGACTTTAAAAGTTCTAGCAGCAGATGTAGGTGAGATGATTGTTCTTCTGAAAGTCTGGATTGAGAAAAGCACTTTTCTTCCTTTCCAAGCTTGCTCTAATCTTTAACGTTACCCTTATTTCTGTTCTGCCAGAACTGTGTCCTATTAGCATCCAAAAATGTTACACATAACTTTGGCTTGCTTACAAAAGATGATCCAACCAGTAACATTTGCCTTCTGTAGCTGAATGCTGAAAGAAAAAATAATCCACATTTGAAATGTGAGACTTCTCTGCTGTCAGTTTCTGGAGCTGATTATTAGGGCTGCGATTTTTATCTACTCACTTGTACAGTAATTAAAAGCAATTCCCTCATCAGTTATCGTCCTGTGAAGCCAGTTTTTAAGCAGTGCTTGATGTACAGTTTATTAACCTAAGCCCACGTTGAAGGAAAGGTGGCATAGTTTATAAAGTAAGAATGAACACATCTGCTCTGAAACAAAGAGCTGAATGTAAAATAGATGCTTATTGTTAAACTAGCAAAAATGGCAATGTGATTTTAATTGGCAAAGTAGGAGTAATCACCTGGCTTGGGCCAGGTGTATAACTTCATTCTGTTCACTCCCATCTGCGTCCTTTTTACATGGATTATTTTCTGTGTCGATGTCTCCTGTCATGATGGAGTAGGTGGTTAAAGACTTAAGGAGGAAATCAGGGAATCAATTACTGTGGCATGCTGAAGAGGAAGAGCTGTTCAGCAGCCTGACAACCTTTGCCACACCTTCTAGCAGGTATTGATGGGCACAAATGGCTATCAGTGTCAGCTCCAAATCCAAGACATTAGATATTAACTGAATACTATGCCTTTAGCCACCAATGCTGTGGCTGAGGACATCTTTATTGCAGGAGAGAGATGTCAAATAATAGGCAGTGAAGATCATGTTATTTACCTGTGATAACTTTTCTAGATGGGTGCTGGAGACAAAACTGAATGAAGGCTAACTGAAAGTGAGCCCAACTATGGATCAATCACATTGGACTTTTCTTGACCACTGAAAATGATGTGGAGTCTTCTGAGAGTCTTCAAGGACTAGAAAAAAGCAGGCATTTAGAGAAGAAAATAGAAAGTGGAGGAGAAGTCCCTAAAGCATTACATGCTTTCAGAGCACCTAAGAAAGGGGAGTCTGGTGTAAAGATGCAGACTGCAGTATTTTCTGATGGAGTCCTGGTATACCCAGAAAGTGGAAACTGAAGTGAAAAGTTGCTACTCACTCTGCTCCTTCAAATGGAGCTCTTCAAGGCAGTCCAACAGAACAGCATGGTGTGTGACAGGCAGTAAAGCAATTTGCAATCCATGTTCAGCCAGAGAGAAAGGAGTAAATAGCACAGCAGGTTGTGCCCACCTCTAGCTGCACTAGGAAGTGATTGAAGAACTGCATGGATTTTATTTTAAATGGAACTGAGCAGTAATCCCAGGAGATTTAAGAGCTGAGATCATGCAGTGGATACATATTTCACACCTGGGGATAGAGACATGCCTGAGATGAGCCAGGAAATGTATCTACAGGCCAGGCATGAACACCCAGTTGAAAGCATACATGGAACAGTGCAAGCTGTGCAAAGAATATAGTGATTGACAAGAAACGCCCCTTGAAATCCCAGCCCAGCCCTAGGAAAAGGTCAGAACAGACTTGTTCATTTCTAATGAAAGAAACTTTATGGCCACAGTAGATTACTAACCCAGTTTTTGGAAGGTACACAGACAAGAACACTGATCAGAAAATTGAAGGCACAGATTTTGAGGTGTGTTATACCTCACTTGCTGAGACCAAGTGAGAAGCTCCTGCTGCCCTTCATTTAAGCATTTGAACTTTTGTTGCCTTTAAAAACTTATGTGTAAGATTTATGTCCCCGCAAATACACAAAAGAATAGGAAGGTGATGTCAGCCTTAATGCCAGCAGAGAAACTGGTGGCAGTGTTAGATAGATAATAAGGTTGTTTGTCCAGGTTATTTTCAACGTTATAAATGTTCCAATGGTTTAAACAGAGACATGTACTTAGACGCTGGCCTTATAGCCTAGGTAAGCATGTCTGCTAAATCCTGGGACAAAAGCAGTTGAATTTTTTTCCTTTTCAGTTCCCAGCGCAAAGGACCTAAACCCCAGAGGTTACTATATGCAGGACGCTATGTATGAAATTAGCCATGAAGTTGTTATGAAAAGTAACAGCAAAAAAGTTGTCATTGGAAGCAGGGTGTGAAATGAGTAGAACAAGCAGGAAAAATGAAACTCAAGACACCATGCTGTGATTGAAATCAAAGACAGCACCAGGGGATTTTAGCCTGTTAGGCTAATGTAAGCAAGACAGAAAGGATGTGAAGTGTGTGATCAACACAGAGGATCAATATGACTGATCCTTTTGAGTGCCCTTAATAATAACAGAAAACAGAGAAGCTGAACAGTATGGAGAGAACTTGGTGGCTTCATCACTGGCATCGGGTGGTGTTTTATCTGTTACAGAGTACCCTGCCTGGCATCCATTTGCTTCCCTGGTGGAGTGTCAGTCTGCTTTAGGTCCTGCGTCATATCTGCTATTCCTGTACAGATGTCCTGGATGCCTTAGGGCCTCTCAAATGGCACCGGGCACCTGTGCGTTGGGCAGAGGAATCCTGGCCTTCAGTTTATGAAGCAGCATGCTATTGAAGGGCCACAGTGTGGTAACAGCCAAGTATGGCAGCGATGAGCAAGTTGGAGAAATATTTAAACAGGTAAGTCTGTGCAATAATTATCTTCAGCTTGGGCCTTTTAAGGCTGGCTGTGGGCTTAGCCCCACAACTTCCTGCCTTGGCCAAGAATGAATCGCCTGTGGGGAGTTGTAATTCCCAGAGCAGATGGGAGTTGTCGGGTTCACAGTCAGAAATGATGGAAAGGGATACAATGTGTAACAGCTCCCTTTGGGCAGGCGAGATTGAGCGGGGACAGGCAGGTCTCTCCAGCCAAAGAGAGGATATCACAGATAAAGATACAGGTGTCTATGTAGAATACCCAGAGGAGAAAGCAATTAAAAGTGCTCTAGTTGATTAAAAAAAAAATAAAAAATGAAGAAAATGGAGTTCATCTGAAAATGAACTTAATCACCAAGGTGCCCTTGAAGTTTATCAGACCACCTAGAGGTGCAATATCCTAGAGTTCTCAGAAACACCCTTCATCTAATCTTTTTTTATTATTATTTTTCCCTGCCCTAGAAAGACTGAAGTGTTTTGGTTTGGTTTGGTTGGAAGACTGAATTAGTTTGCCTGAGGGATTTCAAAGGAAACCAGAACATTTTCCCAAAGAGAAGGTAAGGCCCAGCCACACCTTGCAACATTAAATCTTTAATCATGTACATGCCTGTATAGCAGCAGCATCACTATTCACTGTTTCTGTAACACCATTCATGCAAGAGTTTCAAAGCACTTCATAAGCACTAATTAATCAAACCTCACAAACACTCAGCAAGCATCAACTTTGCCCACCAATGAAGTACAATCACGTCTAAAATGGAACATGATGGCAGTTTGATATCGCATAACATGACGCAACAGGTCAAGGCAAGTAGAATAGGAGCAATTGAGGGCACTTGGGAAGTACCCATCCTTAAACAGCTTTGCAGATACAGTGCTTCTGTTACACTGGATATGCTTTATGGAAATATTTGGTAAAAATAATTTTTGTGAAAAAACAATTTTTATATTGCACTCAAAAGAACAATTTGAAATAGATTTTTAAATTCCTAGTAGAGCTCCTAATGGGAAAGACAAATATCTACTACGCTTTGTGAGAGTAATCCATCAGAATACTTTCCTTTCATTGTGGGACCTATAGTTTTCATCTCTTTAGCCAGTGGTACCTGAAGTCCTAGAGATCGTGAAATAAACCACTCCTGTGTGCTTCTTGACCCCTAGGCATTATCAGTTGAGATTCCTCAGGGGGGAGAAGGAAGCTGTGTTAGAAGCTGCAGACTTCACCTTCAGTTCCTGTAAGTTTTGAGGGACCACCTGGTACATTTAGTACTTTACCCCCTAGATGAGTCTGTCAGAGCCATGATCCCTAGCCACAAAACCTACTCCAGTGCAGAAACTGCAGGGCCTAAATGACAGTCTTCTCTTGGCCTAGTTAAAGCTGTTAACATGCCTGTTGACTACAATGGGAGAAAGATTGGGCTGGCCCAGTTTCTTTATATTTCTGCCAATCTGATCCTGAGGGGTGGACTAATTCAGATGTGTATGTATTGCTAATGCTCTGAGTGTGTTTCTTCCCAACTAAGATTATGTTAAGGAACCTTGAGCTTTTCTTGTCTGTAGGCAAAACATCCCTGTAGTTTAGGTGCCCTATCCCATCACTTCTCTTCTCTTTTGAAAGCAAATGGGACGTGGATTTTTTTATTTTTTTTTTTACATCATACAATAAAATTATATTATACTTCCATAAAACAATGTGCAAATCATTAAGTAGAATAGCGAAATGCTGAAAGTTCAAACAATAAGCCTGAGTGATTTAAATCTTCTTATATTTTAAATGTGCGATATGTTTGCAAGAATGAATTGATCTTTGAGGCTGAATAAATAGTACAGAGATACAGTCCATGTTGGAAAGAACAATTAATACCTAGAAACATAATTTAAACAAGTGTTGTAATTAGTTGGTCATTTCACATTACTCGAGTTCTGGTCTTGTTGTTTGGCTTTATAAATGACCCATATAGTTGTCTTCTAATTATACATGATATGTTTAAAAAAAACAAAAACCACCAAACTGTTTGGATGAGAATCTTTCCTTTGGCAGAATAGTGAAGAGTAAATTATTTAGATGGATTATGTGGTACACTCCCTATTAATATGCCTTTGCTAACTTATTTGAAAACCCAAGATCTGGAAGCTCCTTTAACTGTATCTTCAGGACATCATAATTCTTCCTGACTTCACTTCCTGAACAAGAAGCAACACAGTATTTTCAGTCAAAACTCATTTCACTGTACATCTAACTGATAAGTAAAGGATATTACTGTGAATGCAAAAAGACGGCTTTGTTCCTGATTATGGTAGACACTGTAGAAGCAGAAACTCTATTATAGAAATTTAGTTAAACTCTTGCAGGACTAAATTGAGGAGGTAGGAGAACTGGACATTTCTTGGGACTTGTCTTCTGTCTGCAGCATAGGGTATGAAAATCTTTCTGACTTTCATGCTGGGTCAACCATACACCATCCCAGTACTGAGATGGATATCAGAACTGTTTTAAGGCTGCTCTCAGTTATCATCATCTTAACACCCTCAAGAAATCATATCAGTTCCCTAGGATCAGGGAGACAGAGATGTTTCTAGTCACAGTTCCCTTATAACTTCACCTGTAGCAGATTAGTAAGTGGTATGCTGTAGAGGAAGGCATTGTAAAGCTGTCGTGTGAGGTTTTTTTATCTTTGTTTTTCATATCTAGCATTCTCCCAACAGAGCATGAAGGTACACATATTTGGTTAAACTGACTTTTTGTCCATTTTGTTCTTGCCTATTGCTGGAAAGCAGCTACTGCAGGAGGTGACCGTTTTTCTCCACATTGTAGTTCTGTGCAATAGAGTGAGGATTCTTTAGTAAGCTGAATTATGTCATTAAATCAGCACATCTGCAAATGCAACACCTCAATGAAATAATTTCTAGGGAGATTCTAGATTGTGAATCGTGATGCTGTATTGTGATATTTTCACTGGAATAGTTGTTGTCTAAGAGACATTCTGAATGTGTAGATTTCAGCAGTCTGTCTGGCCCCTTTTTACCAACCTAAAAATTAAGAAAGTAGTCTTTCATTTACTTAGCTCTTTTTTTTTTTTTTTAATTCTCTTGACTTTACAACTTGATTGAAAATATACACTAGATTCTGTAGTGCAATCTATAGATTTGCTGCAATAAAAAAATACATTATGTCTATTCATATACATACACCAGAAATTAAAATTTGGGGTGAGAAATGAAAAATTCATGGCCTTGGATGTTGAGAAAGTCAGACCTGCTGTCTCTCCTTGAAGTCACCTAGGTGAGGCTTTTTGACATAATGGAAGCATCAATGAACTGTTCTTGATTAAAAGTTTGACAGGTTGACACTATCCCCCTGAACAGGAAGACCAGGGTTGAAAGAAAATTTTAATACAAACAGAATTTCATTAATACCACAGTTTGCTGTAATGGGGGTCTTTTTTTCCCCCCCACTGTTATTTTTGCTTAGATAGTGTCATTACCTTTTAAAGGAGAAAGACGCTATCTTTGGTTAAGCTTTGTCTCCGAGACGATGTCATACTAATGGAATGGGAGCTTTCAAGTAAAATCTGAAACAAACTGCCTGGAACAGTTCTGATTCTCCAGGCACAAAACAAAACCAGTTTTAATAGGGTGGTTCCTTTAAATGCAGGCTCTATTCATTGAGCCAACATTTATTTTGTAGAAAGAGTACAGAAATTCATTAAATGATATAAAATAATCAATATAAACTGAATATCAGAATGACTTTACATCTCCCGAGATCCAAAAATATAGCCTCACTTCACTTTATTTACCTTCTGAGAGCTTTTTTTCTAGTGTGGTAACTGTTAGACTCTATCTGCTCTGCTCAGTGTTAGGGCTGTCATGATGAAAGTGCATAAACAATATAAATAATAGTTGTTGGCACATGAAAGGAACTCTGAGTGGATTGTTCTTTTGGAATCTGTCAGGGTTTGTGTTCGACTCTCAGGGATTTTTTTTATTATTTTTTATGTTTAATCCAAAAATTCTTATAATCTTAAATTGATTATTTGAAAAACCATCGTTCTTTTAATATTTACACTGCAATTTAATATTTATAGCTTGATGCCAGGCAATTCTTATACAATTTAGTAAATATTTATTAAATCAGACTTGTTTTTAAAGACTTATAGTTTTGTAACCTCTCTCTATCGCTAATACTCTTTGAAGCGGAATGTCAGCCTGCACAAGTCAGTTTCTATATTGTCTTTCCATTCCTTGTCTGCAGTTATCCTTCTTGACTTCTTTTCACTGCTGAATAGTTAAATAGTTTAATCTCTTTCAGATCCTTGATATTATCAGGTTATATAACCTCCCACTCCCTTCCCACTCATCATCTGTGAAATGTAACATTTGCACGTGGATTTTTGACTTCTCATTTGAGATTTGCAGAGGCCTTTAAAGCATTATTTGAACCCACAATATCTCTCCTCATGATGCATTTTTAATTTCTCATTTACGGGCAAATAAATTGACTTACTGTGAGATTACAGTCAATATTTTCCTGGCATCCTTTAATTGCAAGTGTTAGTTTTCAGATGCAGAGCTTTAGACATGTACCACCTTTCTTGCAGATTCATTCTAACTTTTTTTTGAAGATGATGAGTGTTGAAGGACTCACAGTGGAAAGCAGACCACTGAGAAATCTTCTCAGTTTGGAAACCTAGAACTGAGCCATCTAAATCAATGAACTTGATACAATGCTATAAACAGCTTATCCAGTCGCCAAGGGTCAGTAATAGAACTTGGGCATCTGCTTCACGTTTTCTTGTTCTCCTGCTATGCCATTCCTCTCTCCTTAAAGCATCAGTGACAATTTAAGTAAAAATGGACATGTGAGTAGTATGGGGAAGAGAATGCTGAAAACAAAGCAATTCAGGGCATTTTATCCCTTCTATCCAAGTCAATGGCAGGTGTTCTATGTCCTATTACAGGCTTGATAGCATGTTATGTTGCATCATTTCAGCATACTTGCTTTCAGACTGGATGACTAAATGTCAGTTCAGATAGCAATTATCCAATCCAAATGATCCACAGTTGGATGGCAGCAGGTGAACAGAGGAGTGTCCAGTTCAGGAGCCTACCCTACCACTCCATACATGGAAGGCTGCAGATAGTCCAGATTTTGTTAGTGGAAAGAAGCAGATGCAGGCTAGGAAATATTTTCCTGTGATTTTACAGTTCTTTCATGATTGATTATAGGTCTACACATGATGGAGAAGAGAGCTTTTCAGAATAAATATGAACACTTCTGATTATCCGTCTTCCCATTTATTGACATGAAATGGGCAACAGAGAACATGTTATAAGCAAAAAAGGTTTCACTACATTAGGAACCATTTCTTTGCTAAAAAAGCCATGAAATCAGCCTCTTGACATATTCCCCAGCAAGTTAATCTGATCATGATTGGCTCTGAGTGAAATGGAAATGAGAAAATTCCAATAAGCATGTGAACATACAAACTGATTTTCAACCCATTTTAAACACAGGTTGGCTGAAGGCATTACTTGTATAGGTGAGTAAGTGAAAAGCTGGAGTGCATCTGAATGTAGAAGCCAAAATCAATTTGATTTTAAATGATTTTCAACTGATTTTAAAAAGCAATGGTGTGGAACTTACGTGTAAGGTTAAAAGGCTTCAATTTTATTCCCTTCAGGCTAAGGCAGGCTTATTTTTTCTCCTTTATTAAATTTGTTATTTTTTTATCCCACTACTGTTTTCAAGGGCCCGTATGTCACTTTACCAGTTTTAGTCAGAATTATTGGACCAACAATGCAAACTATTTTTATACACAGAACTGAACACCAGATGGGACCCTGTGAATATCATATTATTCATGACCATTGAATTAGAGATGCCTTAAAAAAAAAACAAGTCTGCTGTGATATGGTCTCAATTTTATTCTAGCTGCAGGCTTCTTTTACCTGCATTCATTGAGTAACCCAATGGACTTTGACCAAAAACCCCCTTTGAAAATAGCAAGAGACCTTCCTGTTGAATTTAGTAGGCTGCTGGTCCAACTGTGATTACCATTCATTCACTGAGCAAAATGATTTTGTGATACAAGATCCATAATGAATCTGAAGAAATCTGGATTCAATTTTTGTCCTTGTTTAGCCCAGTCTTGGCAATCTTGGACAAAACATTTGTTCTCTCTCAGCTTTTGTTTCCTAAACTATAAAGTGAGAGTAATATTTTTTCCTTTTTTTTAAATATATTTAGTTATCTGTCAAATTAGACTTTAGTGGTTTTGGTTAGGGGATTGTTTTTTATTACATGTAGAGGAGCAGCAAACCCTGTTTATTCCATTTGAAAAATGGGTTTTGGAATTCCAGAAATATTTTGATCGAACAGTGATAGGGAAACATAACGTAATACATTGCCTTAGGTTGGATGGACAGACACTAGTCAGGAAATTCAAATTGTTCTAAGCAACTTCTGCGTGTGCTTTGGAAGATGCTTCTCAATACAAATATGATAAGGACCCAGAATTGTGGTCAAACACAGATTTAAATTATGTGGATTGTTATTCTGCAACAGAGCTGAGCAGGATTTAAATGAGCTTAAATTGGAGCAGAATAGAACTTGGTGAAATCTATCCATGATTAAGTAAGGTGATGAATGTGCTATTAATTGCAGAATCCTGTATCGTAAAGGATTCAAAAAACATAATCCATTTGTCTAGCTGTATTTTAAATGATGAGAAAACAAGCTAATTTCTGAGCCTTCTTTACATCACTGTAAATTGAAGTAGAATTTTCTCCAGAAATTAATGTCTGTAAGTGTCATGAAATTATTTGTATCCTCCCTCTCTCTTTCAATCTCTTTTCTCTACATTTCAGTACTTACAGCTTCCTACCCTATGATTTAGTTTTCTGTTTGTATTTATAAGGGAGTTTTATCACTAATGTTTTTTGCACAGTGTAATTAATAAGCAGCTTCCTTACTGAATGCAAGGCCTCTGAGTCAGTTTCCCACATTTGATACACTCCTTGCAAAGGAATGTGATAAATCTTACATATGAAAAGAGATTAAGGATAAGGCCTTCAGAAAGGCTAAATTTAAAGTTAGACTCTTGTTTCCATATTTATTTATTTTTCAGTGAAAGTGCTTAAGTTCTCAGCACTTAGATCCAACTTAAGTATCTAAGAGTCTGAAATCTCAGTCAGTGCATTTATGCCTTCACTTCCATTTAAAGACTCTGTGGTATAAAATGTCATTTTTTGAATCTGCATATTTACTCAGTGTGTACTTTTTACTACCATTTTAAACTATTCATTATTTTTAAAGCTTCTGTCTCTGCAACAGTAAAAGCTTAGTAATATAAATAGGCTAGTAAAATGGCCATTTAGTTAATCCAGATTCTTTAGAGTAATACAGTCACATTAGTACTTTCATAATTTCCTTTTTGAAAACATCCAAACTATTCTGAAAAAATATTTGGCAAGCTGAATTTTCTGAAGAATTTGATGCAAAATCTTTAGTTGGTGGAAATGCTCTGAAGATTTTGTGCACCTGTAATTTTGTGTGCCAAAAAACTGCTCTTAAGTTGGTGAGCAGTTATTTTTTTTTTTTACTTCTGTATACCTACACAAGTTCACAATCTAGGACAATACTGAGTATGAAGCGTATGATATGAGTCTGTAACAGGTTCATCTCTTGAAAATTACACATATTTATTGTTCTCAACTCAAAACGACCCTACACACCAGATTTAGAAAGGGTAGCAGCAGCGAGCCAATTTCTAGAAAAGTTTCCATATGACAAGAGGCCAAGTAGAATGAGCTTAGAGAAGAGGTCTGAGAGCTCCATAATTCCTCTTTGTAGAATTTTAAACTGTATGTAGAAGTAATACGGAATGCTTATTTTCTATTTCTTAGAAATGCATTAGTGCTTAAACAAGTGGAAGTGGGGGGTTTTTTCCACATAAAAAAAGCATTAATAAACTGTGGAACTCTCTGTCACAGGATGCTGTAAAAGCTGAAGTATAATTAGATTTAAAAAGCAATTATCTAGACTTGCAAAGGATATGCTTGTCCTTGCAATTAAAAACTAAAATCCTTACTGCTGAAAACAAAGGTCTTGATACAGTCTCACCTTAGGAAGTCTGGACGAGGTGGATTACAGGATGCATACCAAGGAAAGGAGCCCTCTGTGTTACATAATGCTGAAGCACTGCTTTTACAGAAGTTTTTGGCTTTGTGTCTTTATATTCCACAATGAAATTTGATGGAATGTAGAAAAACCTTACAGCAGTGTTATGCCATCACAATTGTTTCACTAATTTGAACCTGTGACATAGGCACTCTGCATCAACATCAAATACAGCTTCTTTCATTTCCAAGTGTGCTGGTAATGTACTCTCTCACTCTGATATATAGCAACTTTATTTCCTGTTCAAGTTGCATACCCCAGATAATACCCTGTGTATTCTATAAAATAAATGTGGAGCATAGAGCAAGTGCTAAAAAAAAGTTGATCTGTTCACATGGGCAAGTGGGCAAGATTTTGAGCTTGACTACCAGTAGTATATGCATGCACCTACATGCAAGTGTGGAATAAAGCAAGAATGCCTAACATGAGGACTACAGTCTTGCTCCAGAAATACCAGAGTTTAGCCCTGGACTGTGTTGATCTTGATGAGGGACTGAAATCCATGGTAAAGACCTAACATCCCAGAATTTGAGTCATCCATCTTATGCTGAGAGGCATATTGTGACCAGTGATGATTTCCCCCCCTTCCACCCAAGAGCTGATCTGGCACATAAAGGATGAGAATATTAGGCTTCTTTTTATTGCAAAGCAGTAGCTGTTTTTTGACAGGTCAGAAGTTGAGTCACTTTCAGGAGGATTGTGCTACCAATGTACTTTGCTTATGGCTATATGGTATTGTCTCAACAAAGCAGAGCTTACTGCTATCCATTACTTTCTCTTCTTGCAGAGCTGCTCTGAATTAGCCAGGCAAGTCACTGGCTGCATAGCATTTTGCACACTACAAGCAGAAATGCATGAAGTTGTATTGTCAGAGTCTCGACATCCTTCATGAACCAACAGACCTCCATTGTGTCAGGTGGCCGTGAATGGAGTTACTGCATGGCAGAGAATGGTGAATGAAGCCACTAAACTGTTTTCATTGCTTGGGTTGAGTTTGGGTTTTTCAGTGTGTGTGCTGGGTCTTCGAAAAGTTAAAGAATGCAACCTTTTCAACCTGACTCCCCCTTCTCCAGTCCACACACACCCATTGCAGTTAGCCTAGCCACTGGCTACAGTGGCAATAATACATGAAATGTCTTTGAGCTTATGTGTTGTCAGGGAGAGGAGAGCTCACCTACCAAAAGGCAAGCAGCAGGCAGCTTTCTTGCTTCACCTTCAAGTGTCCCTTTACAGTATGCAAGCACCTGTAGAGGCTAAAATCACCTGAAAATTATTGTCTGGATAACCAAGCACTGGTGAGTTTGGGGCTTTGAAAGGTGGAGGAGGGGGAAAGTTTCGGTGCATAAATAAGCTGAAAAAATTCTTACTGTCAAATGAAATGTTCCTCTGCTTTATCACCATTATTTTTAGTGAGATTTTGCATTATGGTACCTTGAGTTTTAAATTAAATGTCAAATATAATTTGGCACTACAAAGAATGAATTATGTGACTGCCCTTAGAGAAAATCAGAAGGCTTAGCTCTGTGAGTTAAATTGGTATCTGCCTTATACTGAGCTGATGTGGGCTAATTGATTAGGATCTGACAGGATACCATATTGCAAATTCAGCACAATCTTTTCCATTAAAAAAAATAGACCTAAGGTACCTTTAGGGAAAAGCAAAAAATCTTCCATAAAACAGAATGGAGAGAGGAAAAGAGTATCTTCAAGGACTCTCTTTTGCATCGATGCTTTAGATTCCCCAGAAGCCTACACTTCTTAAGGGTACAATATGGTTGTTAATGTGCCCCAGGTCACTTTGGAAGCAGATTTGCAATCAGATTTCAGGTTCTTCTGGCCTAATTTTAAAGAGCAGCAAAATATTTTCTCAGATAGCTGACTAAATCTATCTCCATAAGAACTAAGATGACAAAGTGCCACTTTAGATCATTAAAGGAGGGTAATACATTTTAATCAGCAATTATATGAGGAAGGACAAACGAAACGCTGTAGCAGTGGGTCATTTTATAAATTCAGTACTTGTGGCCCTCTCCCTTTCAAAATGCATAATGCTATTTCCTGGAAACATCAGTCTCAAAAAAACTATTGTCAAGTAAACAAGCCTTGTTTTTCTCACAGCCTTCATGTCTGTGTAGTCTGGGTTTAATTTTCTGTTAAGTACGGGTAGTGTTGGGGGGGAATGACTAAGTTTGAAGTTCTAATGTAGTCAGGCTGGAATCTGTCACTCAGCTTATTGCATGTTGATGACTCAGTGCAGTTTCAGCTGTAAGCAGACCATGATTTATGGACACCAAGTGAACTCCTGCGGCAAAAACCAGCCATGAGATCAGAGCAGCAATAGGGCCCTTTTTTGGCAGGAGACAGTGCCTGCATTTTTCTCATTCATGCCAAACTGCTTTGCACGGCAATTAGCTCTGTCCTCATTTAGTCTCCAGTCCCAAAGGGTAATGAAAGTCATATATCATCTTCAAGGCTGCTAATTATCCAGCTCAGTTACAGGTAGGCTTTGTAACTGTGAGAAGGGCCTGTCTGCTTGATATTTATTGCTCTTCCAATAAGCAAGCAAAGAAGAAGGGGGGGTAGAAAACTTTCCTGAAAGCTTGCCCATACCCCTTGCCTCAGATCCTTGACATACCTTCTGCAAATGTGCTAGTCAAAGGGGAAATGTCTTCATTCCACATATCCATTTTTCATGCTGTAGCTAAACATTGAGCAAGAACAGAGAGCAAGTGCTTGAAACATGAGAGAGCATACATTTGGGGTGAGCTTTTCTCTAGTCGTTTGGTTGTGGAAAGACAATCCTCTGAACACCCGACCATGAAAACAGGAAGAAGGGTGGTAGGGAAGAATGAGGAACTCTTCTCCACCACTCTTTTCTTCTCCTAGCCCTTCAGCACACACCACAGCAGCATCTGGCAAAGCAATGGGGTTAGAGAACTGCAATAGTTTTACTGAATATTTACCAGAGGAAGCCTTGAACTCCATGTTTGAACCCTCTCACCACCAGCCCTGAAATACAGTAAAACTCAAATCTCTATCCAGAGTTTGGGTCCTGCCTGACTTTCTATAGCAGGTTCAACCGAATGCTTAACAATTTCAGTTGTTTTGGATGCTGGTATTAGTAGAGCCAGATGTTGAAACTAGGTGCCATCTTTTGCTGTTGTCAGTATATTGGCTAAACTGTATCCGAGTCCTTACTCTGCTAAGGGATGAACTTCTTCCTGAACATGGATGAAATCCTGTTATGTTTTGAAAAAGTTTGGTTTACTTTTGATTTCTTTGTTTAATTTGTAATTTACCTCTTTATTTGATATGTATTTTGATCAATAGGCCTACAGACTGCAAGGTCCAAGACTAAGCAGTTTGTTGCCAGTGTGGCGACATCTCTAATCCCATCAGCCAGTGAAGAAATTGCAAGATACTGTGTAACTGTCCAGTAAAATCTCACACTTCCTATGAAAAGCTCACAGAAAAGCTTTCTCCGTTATTTCACGTCAGCTGGGTGTTTTTTCAACACTGCTGGCAGTGGCTGCTAGGAAAAAAGATACTGTGCAGATGCAGGAAATTAATTTTGCTCGCTCCAGCACAAGGCACATCAGTGTGTAGGGTATGCAGCTGACCTGTGGGTGCACAGCACGCATGGAGTGACATTGCATCTCAAGACATGACATCTGATCCCTCTGGCATTATCAAGGCTCCTGTTTACTGCAGGGTTTATTGTCTCAAAAATCCTCAAGACAACCTTGTTGTGTAGAAAGGCAGTTATCAAATTGAGCATGTGGAAAGTGAAAGCTGGGGCAGAAGCAGTTGGTTAAACTCAGCAAATGAAGAGCTTTGGCTGGCACTGACCTGCAGCTGGGAGTACAATGGGCAGGAGGAGCAGAGATGCTCATCACTTGTGCACACTAAGAGCCATATGTGACTATACTGGTAGAAAGCAGAGAAGATATAGACCTATTGTCATAGTAGAGACATGCTGAGAAGAGAGTACACTGCTAGCTATATGGCTGTTCAGGTGGGGAGCTGAACTGCAGTGTGGTGGAAGTTGTGCAGCCTTTCAAGGCTTTGACCCGCAGTATGGCAGTGGGAGGGGCTCAGCACTGTTCTGGTGTCTCTGGGTATCCTCTACTGGGTTCATCCAGGCTTGACTTTCATTTCTGCCAGCAGCAGGAAAGCACTTAGAGAACCGGGATGCGAAAGAAGGGGAGGAAGTTCCTTGCTCTTTTCTTACAGCTCCTCTTCCTGTCTTCACTGTTGTGCAAAACTGGAGAACCAGTTTTCATGATCAAATGTAATTTTATTTTTCTTGGTGTTGAGAATGGCATAACATTTTGTACTGCTTTCACCTTCTTGCTCGTCTGGAGGAAGCACTAGAAATCTGGATGAGATCCAAGTGGTTCAGATACCAGTATTCAGAGGAGCATTGCAAAGGAGAGGGTGCTCATCTGTTGTGTATTGGAAGGTTCCCTTGAACTCAGCGGCACTCATCTAATTTATACCAGTCACAGTGGTGCCCTGCAAACCTTGAGCTATTTGTCTGTGTTGTCTTTGCCAAGTTTCCAAACCTGTTGACTTGAACTTTCAGTAGTTGCATTCCAAGTGCTCTCACCCCGCCTTTTCTGGAAATAGGTATCCACGCAGCTCCTCCTGATGGCCATGGGAACTGCTTTTGTACATCCGACTGAAGAACAGGGCTCTGGTGTCTGTATCCTGCTGTCTTGCAGGATCAAGGCTTGAGGCACCGTGCCACTGGTGATGATGTGAAGGGCAGTGAGTTGGATAGAAGTCGTCGTTCATGATTGGAGTGGTGATCTATCTAATCCGATATATTGGCACTGATAATGGATAGTGCTAACTACTGTAGAGGAAGCTGTCCCTTTTTCTCCTATTATTTCATTCTTTCTCTGATAGGGGTTTAAATTACTCTTTTCCTCAACAGTTAGAATTTCTGTTTCTAAAAAGAAGTTGAATTTGCACTGTTCCTTCTGTAGTCCCCTAAACTTTACTTTTTACACCTCCTGAAGTTTTTTTTGCAGTCTTCCTTGTGAATTTAGCAGAGAGTGGGAGATGGATAATTGGAAGAAACAAATGTTCAAGGCTTCATCCAAATCCTGCTGAGTATTGCCTTTTCCACCATTTGTTTTAGATCTGCCTCCTAAGCCAGCTTTTCATGTAGTACTAATTAGTATGACACCAATATTAAACATAGTTTTGGAAGTAGTATACTCTGAGATGAAGATGAGAAAGTAATGAAAAATGAATGTTCAAGCTTTATAGTTCTCTGTCTACAGAACCTTCTCTTAAAATTCATTTAGCTTTATTCAATTTTTTCCATGTATTGCCCCATCTCTTGAAAGAAACATTTATCTGACTATATCTGTTTCCATTTGTATTAACAAAATATGACCATGGTATCCTAAAGGCAGGTATCCCAAATGCTTATTCTTTATCTCTAATGTGATTTGTTGTGCAGCAAATAACATGGCAATCTGTTGTTTCCTTCCATCACCAAAAAGGGGTGACACTTGGATGTAGTTTTGTATCAGCCATGGCTAATCTATTTCTAAACTGCTCAAAGGGTGGTGAAAGGGTGAGTGTCTGTCCTCTGTCCTTGCTGTTGTGTCAGCAGCTGCACTTATCCAGCTGTGCAGGCAGCTGCACTGGGGAGTGGATCTGGCTGACTGCTGAGGCATGCAACCACGTGTGCTGACACAAAGCATGGAGGATAGACAGGTGTGGTGGTGGAAAGGAAAGTCTGTCCCTTTCAGTAGCATTTCAAAGTTCAACTAGATGACACTAACCATGAAATCACATCCTTACTGTAGCTGCATCTATACTCTTTCTGGTTAGGCCTCAGTTAGTTAGATGGCTTCTTCAGCAGGTGAGAAAAAAAAAGAAGAAACACATAGACAAGCTTAATGTGTATAGAAACACACAACATACAAAGACACCTTTTTTTACCCCATCAATTGAAACAGTTAAAATATTGACTGTAAATACTGCAGCTGTTTTACGTTCCCAATATACCAGATAGGTGCTGCTACAAATGGAAACTAAAAGACTTATTGGCATTGTGTACTTTGGATCCATCGTATACAGGGCTGTTCTGAAAGGATAGGCTAAAGAAATATTTCTAAGTGGGAGTTTAATTTGAGAACAGGTGTGGTTGAAAGACCACATCAGAGGAGCCTGAGAATGATATAAAAATCAAAAGCCTCTGATCAAGTTCTACCTCAAATGTCTTGTCCTTGTTGCATGGACCATGGACAAGATTCAACCGCTCTCCAAGTATCTAACCACAGCCTAAAAAGAAAGCTGCTGTGAGGTAATTCTACTCTTCCCTTTCAGATGAAGCTGAAAAAAAGACGGTGATATGGGTAAAACTCTATTTGTGGCAATTGAGTAGTAGATTTTCAAAACTGTGAGCATGAGTTGAATAAACTGCCATAGGAACCTTGCTCTGCACATTCTTTGTGGCAAACCGTTGTGATAAGTCTCTGTATTGAACAGTTTGGACTGCAAGAGAACTCCAGACAGCTCCTGGGGAATTCATTATTCAGCATTGTGTAAAAATTCATTCAGAGAACTGAGGTCTTCAAAATTTTTTTTACTAAAATTTCTCTGTAAATAGAATTCCTAGGAAAGAATAGGCATGGTGTGTATTTTGTCATACTTGAAATTTTGTTTTCATGGAGAAATGACTAAAGATTAAAGAATGGGCTGTACAAAGCACTAATCAATACATATGATAAGGGAAAACAATGCAAAAGAGATGACTGAAGTGTGAGGTACAGGACACAAGAGTATTGCTTTCTTCTTATGAAGAAGAGGTGTTATTCTTTTGTAACTTACATTTCTATGCTCAGCAGTAAATGCATTGCTTCTTTTCCTTTTGTAACAGGCAATCATTACAAATTTGACCAGCTCCCACAGGGAAGGCATCAGTCAGGTCTTGTCTGGTAAATGTTAAGCTCATTGTCAGAACTACCAAATCTTTGGCATGTGCATGTGGGGAAGGGTTAGGGAGGAATGTTTTATACAATCTCTTCTTAGATATTTTGCTCTGTTTGTGTTCTTGTACTATGGTTGTCTTTAATACCATCTGTGTCATTCTGTTTTATGGCAGAGTAAGCAAGGTCAAAGAGACACACTCTATGCATAGAGAAGAAGACTGTTTGGGGCTATTCCTATCAAGAGTCATAGTGATTCTGCACCTGGTAACACCACAAAAGGAAATGCGGCCATATGTAATTTTAACTAATTGCGTTTCTAGGCTATATCTCTATATGATTAATTAACATGCTTATTAAGCAAGAAGGGAAATGTTTTATTTACTAATACAGTAAACAAACTCCCAACATACCTATGTTTAGTGATCCATCAGTGATAGTGGGTTGTTTTCAGATTCAAAAAATAATTATCACATTGAGTAAATATATTCAGAAGCAATCCTCTTATTCCTATCTTGCTTATGTAGTTGGACTCATGTTTATATGGTTTTCAGTCTTCAAGCCAAGGCAGCAACTCATTTGTCCCTATTCAAACTGAAACTGAATTTTCTTTTAACAAGTCCATTGCAGCATTTGTTCAATCTAGGCTATTTCAATATCATTAACAAAAAAGCAAGGGAACACTTCTTCCTCTAGTTGGTCCTGCAAGCAGTGCTGTAGTATTGTATCGTAGCTTTGGCCTGGCTGCTAGGAACACAGAGACTGCAGAATCCTCTAATCCCAATGTCTCTGCAGCACAATAAGTAACACCCGATTTGGTGCAGGGCCCAAGTACAGCTTGTGGTAGGTAGCTGTCCAAGTAGACAGTGAGAATTGTAGGAGCTCTTTCTCTTTCGTGGCTTTCTGAGAGCACGCTTACTACTCTGATTTCTGCTTTCTCAGCTCCTGATACCTCATATATAACTGTGTTCCAGTTGAGACTCATTGGCAGAGGAATGCAATCAGAGCTTGCCTTTCAGCTTTCCACATGGTTCCCAGAGGCCTACATGCCTAGCAGGCAAAATACCTTTAGTGCTTATTACTGGTACAGATATTTTCATCCCACTTATGGATATCAACACTAGAAGTGCTGAGACACACCCATGCTGGCTCAGCATGAAGAAAGTCTGGAGCTGGGAATGGCAGGGAAGGACAGCGGTTGTATCCATGCTTACTTTGTAGAACATTGCTTGGTCTAAGAAACATTGTGGTTGTGCAAACACAGCCAGACGACCTTTAGATCTGAGCTGTTATCTCGGCACATAATCACATGGACTAACCATCCAGCCTGCATCCTGGAGTCAGATTGTGAAGTACTCAGTGAGAGAAAAATTCTCATTGGAGTCTGGCAGAAGGAGCACATAATTTTGTCCAGAAACACTGAATATGCAGTAAGTAGCAGGTGTGGGTTGTCAAATCCAGCATAGGATTATACCTCATATCATATGCTCAGCACTTTATACAGACTATTTTTAAATTAATTTTTAATTAGCTCATTATACAGATAGAAGATCTGCTCATCTCGAGTTTCATAACCACAACTTTGCCTGCAGGTCTCACAATCAGACATTTGGATGATGCCAGTGCCCAACTTGAGCTGGAAGTGCTCAGACCCCGCAGCAATGAGACTAATATTAAAGGCCCAGATAGTATCAGGCACCACCCTCCATTATATCACAATTGCATTTCCATCTTTATGCCTAGCCTTCTTATATACTATAAAGAGCTTGTGGAGGGTGGGGCTTCGTGACTTCTGGAAAACCTACGTGCCATGGAGAGCCAAAGCTATTTGACTGTGCGTAATGGTGCTGCTCATAACCTCTGTGTAGGTTTTGATGATTCTGTGAAAATTCAGCCCACCCAAAATTATTCATAATGAAGTGTTGGTCCAGAGATTGCAAACCACAGATCTTCTCCCTCTTCTAGTTGGAGAAGATTTTATAGACATACCATGCCTAATGAAGTGTGACAGTGCCAGTTGCCTGTAATAGTATTGCCTGCTTTAGAAATAGCTTCTCTCTACCTGTTCAAAATCTGTCCCTTATTGTGAGATACACTGCACAAGTACATAGCTTGCAGCATGAATAGGCATGGCTGAGAAACTACTAGCTTTACAGACCTGGAATTAAGGTGAATATAAATCCATTTGTTTAGGTTTGTGCAGGAAACATGTGGCACTTGAGGAACAGACCACAGATCATTTAAGGTCCAACTACTGTCCTTAACTAGAGATCATCCTTATCCCCCTAGTACCTACATGTTAACAGTCTCTTCATTGGATTGTTTTAGTCCCATTAACATATTCTCCTTCAAGCTTCCAACCTGCTGCAGTGTGACAAGCTGACAACAGTTATAACAAGATTATTCAGAAAATTTGTGTTTTCTATTTCCTTCCATTTCCTATTGAAAGTACCCTCAGAAAACTAGTTTTCATGAAACTAGCAGGGAATGGACATTTCACATGTTTCGGTATGACTTTTTAAGGACAGCTGCTCTGCAGGAGGGCTACTTGCTTCAGACTGATCAGATGGAATAAAGGCTTTCAACTTGACACAAACTGTAAACTTAAAAATTCTTGTGAAAAAGAGTATTATTTGTTCTTTACAGTACAGAAAATATTTTTGAAAATATATTAAATCTCAATTTCTGTGAAACCCTGTTCTTGGCCTGTGTGGAACCATACCACACTTCAAGGACAGGAGGTAATCCTGCTGCAAAGACTCCATAAGCTATTGTCCAGCCATTCGCACCTCCAGAATTTCAAAATACATTGAATTAACTGAGCACATTGTGGAGGGGAGGTTAGACAATGAACAGATCTGAATGAGTGGTGAAACCAATGACTCATTTCAGTCTCTAATTTCATTCCTGTTCAGATTGTTTATTTAGGAAGAACAGGGCAGGGAATGTGTAAGGATATTTGTACTGTTTGTTTAGATCTGTAGTAGGAAGCTCATTCCTAAGCAGAAGCTCTGCCATAAAGCAGAGAGAGACTGATTTGCTATAGGGATATAATGAATTTGTTTATTTTAATGACATTTCTAGTCTTTTGTTTTATGTGTAACAAAAGAAGATAGTGACTTTCTTCAAAGTCCGTCTGTCTGAGATCCTTCATTGTTATTGATTTCCATTCAACTCCTTCCAGCTTCTCTATGAGTTGATGGCATTCAAGAGCCAAAGCTTTGTGATATATTTGCTGTGGTTTTATCAATGCCGTACAAAGCCTCATCTCTTCTCTAGTTCCTGATTGTGGCGAGCCTGAGGATAGAAAACTAAGCTGCACTGAAGCATTTCAATATCCTATTTCACTGCAGACTCACATTAAATTTGCTATTCTCTTTGAAGTCAGCAGAAAAACCCTGACTGACATCAACTGAGTATCTGGTTCTGTGTTTCTGACAACATTACTGCTTGTCTGGTATAGCAATCCCTGTGGCCTCTGAGAGTGAAAAGTAGCTGAGGCAGTTTCTCAGAGGTCGGGAATACCAAGAGCCTGATAATTCACCCTCTAACTAGCCTGGCATCCCCTTGCCCTGGTCTTTTCCACTTGTTCTAACCTGTTAGTACCACTGCCACTGCACCACAGGTCTGTGCTGAATTGTCAGTAAGCATATGAATGAGGGGATGGAGGTAACTGTTGGACATGAAAGGGGCGAGGTAAGCAAATATTTTGCTTGCCCAAGAGTAGGAATGTGCTCTCAATGAGCCTGGCTATTTCTCTGAACATAAATGTTGCAGAGGATTTTCTGTAAGAGATAGGCATCCTGCCTCCAGAAATAACTTGTGCCTGATCTTTCAAAACCCTTCATAATGTGCCCTGCCAGTTACATGTTGCTGAGCAGGAGGGTTGAGAGGATTATTTCAGCTGTGGCAATCAGTTTACACCTTGAACCACAAGATCGGATTACTTTTGGTATTTAATTTTGAAATATTTCCCCCAGATGTACTGCACCTTTGCATGTTTCCCGGATGAATTTAATTTTGTTATTTCCTGTTCTTATTTCTAAGCTTTCTCAGGTCCTCTGTGTTATTTCTCTACCTTCACTTATGTTTGCAACACTTCCTAATTTAGTATTATCTGCAAATTTAATTATTGTATCAGGTCTTTATATCACCTGATCAGTGGTTTTAAAATATTACTGAAATATTAAAAACTTGAGTTTAACACAGTCTCTGCAAATTTCCCAAAGGGCAGTCCCCTCAAATAATTTATTCTTGAAGCGTTTGTGTGGTTAGTGTGACACTGCAGATATGCATAAGACTTCTTGATAGAAATTGCTGATGTCAATCAATGTTTTCTTTGCACTGAAAGACTTAGTTTACAGACATCTCCAAGATGTGAAATAGCATAAATAGGGAGTGAAGGCATAGTTGTACAATTGAACATGTGGGTTTTCTATGGTAAGGTTCTAGCAAAAGTGAACTCAAAGCAGTTACAAACATACTTCATGTCATAGGTGATAAAATAAAGGCTACAGGAGGACATGGTGACTCAGTCTAAACAAGCCTGATAGTTCTTAGGAGCAGGAATAGTGAAAGAAGTAGTAAAGAAAGAGGTCTAAGGGCACTGCTTTGTGGTGTTCTAAAATAGTCTTTTGAACTTGATTTATAATAAGTGGAAACCAAGGAGCTGAGAAGGAAGAGCATGAAAAAAAAGAAAAAAAAATTGAAATCGCCATTGAAACAAAGTAAGTAAGAAAGCTGTGAGACCAAATAAAAAGGTATGTTGATGTAGCTGAGGCAGCAGATGACTAATGTATGAACTCTGAGCAGCAGAATAAAGAAAAGGCTGAATTTTTAAAGATTTTAGACCCTGTTTTATGCTAGCATCTAAACAAACATAGTTGAATATTTCAGGTGACTTTCCATTAAATTATTTACTAATGTTTAATGTATTGTACTTATTTTTTTTTAAAATTTAGCTGTTAGGCAGTTTAGTAAGAGTTTGTCTGGTGAGTTCCTTATGCAGCCTCTTCATTGCTGCTTCCTGCAACCTCATGGTTCTTGCAGGTTTTTTTTTCCTGTACTTGTTTGACTTCAGTGGAGATTCCTTACTGGGCTGACATGTCTTTATGAATTGCTTGCTCTTCCTTACTTTTTGTGATTGCCTACATTTTTACTACAGAAGAAAGAACATAATGAGTTTTTTTTTTAGTGTTTTTCTTTTAACACAACACAAGTTGTCTCTTGCGTTCTGAGGGGATTTTTTATTTAGTTGTTGTTATATTACTATTTAATAGCTATATCCCCAGTAAATGGATCATATTTCTCAGTTACTGCCACTTTGTATTTTAGATGCTTTATTAGGCCTAATCACGAACCAGGTGCTAGGTGCTGAGCAAACACAAGTGAAATCATGGGCTCAGTCCCAGTGAATTTGCAGCTTATTGAGCGTTGTTGTGCACTCAGCTGTTCTGGTGTTGGGAACTGGTAACACTGTATTTTAAGCATCGTTAGCATTCTAAAACATAGTCTTCACCAGACTGGAGATTTTAATGAAAATGCTTGGCAGAATGAAACTGGAAAGGTTAGTTCGGTTCCCTGATTGTGTTTTTAAACCAAAGTCTGATTTCCAAGATCACAGGAAAGTGATGGTTAGATAGTATTTAAGCTAAAATCATGCTTTGTACAAGAGCTTGTCATGATGCCCAAAGCTTTTTGTGTAGGATATTCAGCTTCCCCATAGTGAAACTCCAGGCATCTAGACTCTACGTATACTCAATAAAGAGAGATAGGTACCTATACCTTCGTCGTCCACTTGAAGTTCCACTTTCATATAAACCTCCTGGCCTAAGGGAAGACTGTATCACTGTTCCACTGTGTAGCCACACTGCTATCTCAAGCAGGGGTCTGAACAGGCAGTTTCAGTAGTGAACAATTATGACTGGGGTTTTTTTAAGAGAGTAGATCTCGAGTAATCATCCACAGCTGTAATTACAGCTACACTTAGGGATCGGTTTTGTTGGGAAGGAGAGCAGTGGGAGAAGATCAGCTTGTAGTTTACATGGAAAAAGAGTCTGTGTTGGAGAGGGTCAGACCAGGAGTTTGTCTGTAAATGAAAACGCTGCCCTCACTAGGCTACAGTCCTGGAGGGGGAGGGGAGGGAGGGGAAAGGCTCAGTGCAGCTCTCTGGGAACCTCACCTATTAGGCATTTTTAATATAACTGTAACAAGCTCCCTTTAAGTCAGGCCTTGGGTAAGGCATTAGAAACACTCAGCTGTGCCATGTGGCTTGTAACAAATGTAACAAAGTATTGATTTATTCCATAACCACTCCCTGCCACGTGTTATGTAAATAACAGTGTTTGATGGAGTGTGTGGTTCTTCATGCTGTAGTGCATAGGTCCTGGGGAGGTCTTGAGTCAAAAGATGAAAGGCCGACTGCCTCCAGTTGTCCTCAGGATGTGTGCGTGACACTGCAGCTGCACACGCATGCACCAAGCCCTTCCCTTCTGAGTGCATTTTATAATGATCACTTTAATGTTTTATCTGGTTCTGATCTGGGCAGCTATAGTCTTCTAATTACCTAACTCTGAATTTTCTCAGGTTGTCTCCATCCTTAACACTGTTAGTAATTATCCACCGGAAAAACTAAATTCGTAGCGCTTTCACTGCATGTGCTCATATCTATACAGATTTAACCTAGAAAAAAACGTGCAGTCTGAAAACACCACTAATTGTACTTCAGCTTGTAGATTGCAGAGCAGCCTCGTTCTGTTTTCCCACAGCCAAGAGAAGGCCTCAAGGCCAAAATGTCACCTCCGATTTCTTTTGATCTCAACTTATATTTTATTAACCCTTTTAACTTCGCTGAGGGTGTGCAAGGAAACATGTATATTCCCTTTCATATAAAACCAGCATTGTCCTTACATCTTGCGTGCAAATGTATGGACAGTTTTTCATACAAAGGATTATTTAGATGTAATCTATATGCCTTGCAAGTTACAGATAAGAAGGGGCGGGCAGCATTTATCCTGCAATGTTTATGATTTATTCCCCTTTTATTTTCTCTCTTTAACTCCATCCAAAATATTTCTGAGAGACTTAGTGAAATATAATACTAGAAGCCTTTAATGGCACCTTTTCATCTCACAATTGCAGAGTGCTTTTCAAGGCTTAATTAAATTTTACAGCATGCCTTTCAGGTGAGTGTAATTTCAATGCATCCATTCCTGTTTGTGAGGAAACTGAGGCAGGGCGTGGTGATTAGCTCAAGGGTGTGAGCCAAATAAAATGTCAGAGTGAGAATTACAGCCCAGGAGATTTGATTAGTAACATAATTCCAGCACAATTTCATTCTTAAAGATTTCATCAAATAGACAACAAAAATGATGGCTGCCTGATCTGGCAGAGGAGACAAATAGCTTCTCCAGACTCTTCCTTTCCTTAGACTTTGTGATGACTAGTGGTTTATGCCTCAGTCCAGCTTTTGGGCCTCTCAGATCTTTGGGCATGCCAAATGTTTGCTCAGCCTTTCAACGTGATCAGAAGAAAACAAGTGGATGGTTACATTCGACCGCTATCTTCTTCTCAGCATATGGCATAGGTCTTTCATCCCTTTCCACTGACAGTCATGTTAGGGTGGAATCTGAAGGCATCCATCAATTCCTAAAGCCACAGCCATGGTCTTCTTCAAGATAAACTGTAACGTTAGTTGCAAAGGACATGGGGTTCCTTGCCAGCAGCAAAGGGAGAGTTTCTCATCCTTCTCCTCACTGAAAAGTATTGAAAGCAGCCTGTCCTCTTCTGCAGGTAAGCAGGTGAAAGAGAAAAAAGCTGCTGGGAGTAAAGTGTTCATTTACTCTGACATTTATCTTACAAAGTTCCGCTATACATTCGGTCAGATAGACATCAGATCAAACACAGTTATCGATGATGCTGTAGGATAGGCCATAAAGCATCATACAGGTCTGGAGTAGGAAAGTGGGAAGATAATGTTTCTGAACCCTCAGTGGTCGTGGGTTGAAAATCACACCTGTTTTTCAGACCATAGCCTGACTGTGAGGGAATTCTAGTTCTGTGTGTGTGTCACGCAGGTCCTGGCTCCCCACTGCATGCTCCTGTCTGCAGAGGGGATGGTATTATGTGACCTGTCTGGCAGACCTGGAGCTGACATACACTGGAATTTCAGAAGTAAGGTATGACCATTTATTTTAAGGTACGTGAAATTAGAATGAAATGAAGCCCTGGAGAGATCACACAGATACAGGGTGCAGGCTGAGAGTGCCCTTCCCTTTGGCCAGCCATCATGGTGAGAAAAAGGCATTCTGGCTATGAGAGAGACTCATAAAAAGCAGAGCAGTAGTTTTAATGAGTTAAGGAATCCATCTTTGGGAAATCAGTGGTGTGAGTTAACTTTTTATTTTCTCAGCAGAGAAGCTAAAGATTGAATGATGTCCCTTTGCCATGAGAAACCGGTCTCAGACCTAGAGGAAAGAGCGAGGACACCCTTGCTGTTGAATATACAGTCCTTTGCTGCCTGGCTCTGCTGGGGCCTCAGTTCACACTGGGCAAGCACTACCGCATCTGAGCTTTCCAAGGCCTGAGCAGGACTCACCAACCACAATGTCTGACTCCAGTCCCTTCCGGTAGGGTGTGCAATGTGGTAACACAATGTGTCTTCAGTGTGCTGTAAGACAGTCAGTCAGTCAGTAACCACTAGGCAGGTATAATGGAGGCAAAGAGAAGTTTTCTATTGCCAGCATCATCAGCCTGGTCTCTTAAAAGTACTGCCTGGAAGTGAAATAGCTCCTCACAGTTCTGCAGAGGCCAATCTTCCATTGCCATTTTATGAAATGGGCATTGTATAGTTTGTCTTTTTATCAGAACAATATAATCAGAGTGCAAATGAGGCCATGCAATTGCTAAACAGTTTTTGCCATTTACAGTTATCATATTTCTAATACCTTTCTTTTCTCCTTTCTGCTGACCTCTTCTAATACTGAAGTCAACAGCTGTGGCCATGTGCGCAGGACATACTTTGACAGCAGCAGGACTCAGCTGACAGACTCTGGAATATATTATTTTGGCAGCGTCATCTGGGTCTGTAGCTGATTCTTCTGTAACTGTATTGAAGGTTGAAGGTCTTGTTTTTTTCTCCTTTTCATCCTCTTTCCACTACATCAGCATTGCAGAGGGACCTTAAAGTATGTGTAGAAAAATGGGTGGAGACAGGCTTTCCTTCAGGGTTAGAAACCCAGCTTTTTTTAAATTTACAAGTGCTTGGTTGTGTGTATATCTGTTTTACTACCCTAACTTCACATCAGAGTATTTGAGCTGTGCTGTACTCAATGAGAGCTAGAGTGCATGCTTGTCCTTGCATAAGCAAAAGTGAAATACCTTAGGTAAGAGGGGAGACAGAGACCTGAGCACAGTGCACCTTAGAGGATATTTTGCTAATTTCAATGACAGAAGGAGTTTTTTACATTATTAGCATTCCTCCAGATTAAAACCTCTGCAACAAATACCATTTTGAACCTCATTTATGACTGAGGCTATTTCACAAGGATGCTTGGGCTCCTTTGTGGGGGTGAACTAGTGACTTGGGAGACTCAAAGCCACCACAAAGGAGTGCAGAAAGTGTCCAGGAGCCTAATTCAGCTCTTACAGAGCACAGACCACTCCCGTTGACCCCACCACCTGGACTCCTCAGCTGTCAGGAGAGCCATGTCAAGAAGTAAGCCATGTCTATCAGGAGGAATTCCTACTGATCCCATGCTGAGAAAGCAAGAGGAATTCCCTGCGAGCAGGGAGTGTCCTCAAGATCAGGATGCATCCCAAATCTTTGATCAGAATGATTCCAGAGTGGTATTTAAGTGTTTAGTTTTCAGGAAGATTAGCTGCACCTTTTATTTGTCATTTGAAGATTATTTTTGCTCTGTAAAAGGATTTTTAAAATGGCAAACTGGTGCACAGGCACATATAAAAAAGAAGAAAACACAAGGTTATGGGAAGAAGCTGAGATTCTATCTGTTTTATTGAATGATCCTGGAATACAGTAACAAAGGGACAGTCGCATGCTTAATCATCTCATTCTTACAAGTAGAAACGATGCTTGACAACAGAGTGCACTGATATGAATATAAAAGTTGGGGAAAGAAAAGAAATGTAAGGAACAAAATAAGCATAAAATGTAAACAAAATTCTGCTAGGAGTATTTGTAGTGACAGATGCTTTAGTAGATAGGGCAAAAAATATATTCCTTTCTCCTAAAGGGAAATAGGTGGAAGTCCATCAAATAAACTTTGTCCTGGCATATTTTATTTCTGCATGGAGGAAAAGGAAAAGATCTTTTTTGATGTGGGTGCTTTCCCCCCCCCCCCCTTCTGCTGTTTTTTCCCTTTCTGCCATACAAGAAAAAAGATCATAGAAGATAAGCCAGGCAAAAGAAAAAAAAAAGGAGGGGGAAAGGGGGGCAGGGAAAGGTTACTCTGAGTATCAGAGAGGGGGCTAATTGTCAAGGTTATATCTCCAAAGATGATTGATGCGAGGCTGGGTTTTTCTGTCAGCCTGTCACAAAGCAGGAATGTTTAATGTTCTCATTATTGGTTACGCTGTTGTGTATATTTCTCTGTCAGCACTGCGGACCCATCTGAACTGCCAAGGCACTTCAAAGCCCTGCAGGTCATTTATCATCCTCCTGACGCTGCGAATGTTCAGCCTCAGCTGAGTGCCAGGGATTTGTTATGACTTGAGAGCCAGCTGACAGACAGGTCTGCTGCAAAAAGGATTCCTTTTTGTCACACTGCGAAAACATCAATGTTCCTATAATGGCCTACAACTGTCAAAGGGGACTGCCACCTGACAGTTGTGTGGTCTCACTAATTTGCAGCCCGGTGACTTGTTTCCTTGAGTTTAGATTCAGTTACGGTGTCACATGCAAACAGGTCACCATCTGTCGTCCTGCGCCAGGGGGCACATGGTAGGGGGTGGAGAAGAGAGTGAGAGAGAGAGAGAGAGAGAGAGAGAGAGAGAGAGAGAGGGAAAAGATGAAGTGGCAAACTGGGGGTGGGGAAGATGCAAGGGGGGAAATAAAAACGACTATGCAAATCAAAGCCATGTCTTTATTTCAGATTCCTGTTTCCTGAATGTTTCTAGCCCACCACAATGTGAATCTTTGAAACTTGTGATGAAAATCAAGGCCGGGAAAGAAAGGACCTTGCAAACAGCCAGAGCTAGTGAGAGAGAAGGGGGGGAGAGAGAGAGAAATATCAGGGCTTTGTTTCCTTTCCCAGGCCATGACATGATTAATCGTTTTCTTCTGATCTAATTTTGGAACATGAAAAACAGCACATTTGTCTTGAAGAAAAATGATGTGCCGTACTGCGCAGATGGAAATTTCGAGCAATGAAAAAGATTAAAGTGAAATTCCACTCCTTAGACCTAATCATGAGTTGTAGATTATTCTGTCGTTCTAACCAGATGGTAGGCTTGATTCCACAACCCCCTTCTTATATTAATGAATACTAGACTGTTATATTTGACTTAGGTAAGTGAAATGTCTATCAAGCCTAATGGACTGCCAGCCAGCATAACACATGTTGTACCACTGAGGGTCCTTGCTGCATTTTTCATGTTTTATACTAATGTAGAACATTTTGTTTCCTACTGTTTTCCATCATTGTCACTGTTTGCTAAATATTTTCACATGCAGGGGGAAAAAAAGTAAAAAACTTGTGTCCAGAGCTAATTTCCTCACGTTGGTCGCAGCTATAATTCTACAAGTAAAACAGTCACCCGAAGCAATGCATACAAGAACTCAATAGTAACTTGATTAAGTTCCCAGTCAACAAGACTGCACTAGGCTGTATGTTAACAAACCTAATTATAGGCAGCATGGTGATAAATTGTGTAGGGTGCGTGTAGCACATCTCTGAGGTCATGTCTAGAAAAGAAGTTTTGCCCCAGGGGACAGGGATGGGGTGTCATTTCTAAATAAAGTAAACACAGGTTCACTGATGTTTCCCATTGGGTTGCCTTCCGCTTTCTGGCAAATGTTTTTCTAACAGGGGTGTCCCAAGAGATCCCTGCGAGAACGGAAGAG
>NW_010194573.1:124076-143260 GCF_000695765.1 Mesitornis unicolor
GGAATGAGAGGCAGGGGGTTTCTCTTTGACCTTTCCAACTATGTAGTTCTGTGAGCGCCATGTAATTTCTACCAAGCCTGGACTTGTCAGAGTCATGGGTACTGGTAATCATATGTTAGGATGGATGCCACCACTTGTGCTCAGAAACAGTGTTATCATTTTCAGCATTTAGCTGAACAAAACAACACTTGTCAAGTGTGCTGAATGTGAGCACTGGGTGGGATTTCTTCCTTGTACATAAAGTAAAAAGGAAAACTCTCTGGTTTCTCCTGTCGAAAAAGCAACAGTTGGGCCTTTGTTGCACCCGGCATGTGCATGTGTGCCTGCCCCTGGTTCTGTCAGGGAGCACGCCACCAGGTAGAGGAAGTGTGTGTGCACGGTGCTAATTTTAGACATTGAAAGAATCAACAGGATGCATGGATCGAGTTACTTTCTGTATAGGAGAACAAGTCCAGAAACTTGAGTAAGCAGGCAAGAGTTGTCCAAATCTGAACTTACTGAGGTCGGATAGATACAGCCAAGATATACGTGTTCATTTAAGCTGTACAGATCCTGGTAAAGAAAAGCAAGGTGCCAAAGTACACCTCCTAATTAAGTAACCAGAATATTTACATTTGAAGAGGAAGATCTGTTTGATAATGGAATTAATTTTAAGCTTACATTGTTACTTTAGTAATTTTGTTCTCAGTACTTTTAAAATGTTTCTTAAAGGGTAAAATCCTGAAGTCTGAAGGGCATGCCTCCCTCAGCAAAGCTACCATTGATTTTAACGGCTGAACAAGGACTTCTGAATTGTGCCATAGGATAAACTTGGAATGTCCCTCCAGTGTGAGTACCCTGCACTTTGGATCTTCTTTGTTGACAACTTTCCCTTTTTCTCATACACTTAACATTTTTTGAAAGGTTAAGGTGAGGAAGTCTTGAACAGAATGCCTGTATTTTGCTCATTGTATCTTGCCCACACTAAAAGCAAACAAATGGGAAGGCTTAAATTAGTATACCTCAAAAGGTTTTTCTTTGTCATTGATTTTAATTACAAAAATTATTTTTTGTATTTGTACTGATCAGACCTGTCCAAGAACACAAGCTAAAATACCAAGATGCTTTCACCACATTTTTGTTATGGCTGTATTTAGATTCTGTCTTAGCCCTCCTTAAAGCTTGCTCTTATGGGATTGAAAATGTTCATTGATGAGAATTCCTAGGCAAAAAGTTCCATGGAAATATTTTTTCAATTCCTTTAGGACAAAACTCCCACTTACCCTGCATTTACTGAGAGCAGTATAGAAGAGTAAGTTTCCCCTTTAAAATTATCTGTGCGGATTACCAGCCTCTGTAGTTAATATCCTCTGGGGGAAAACTGGCTTTTTGCAGTGTTGCTTCTCTTCTGCACAGGGTGTGTGGAGCTGAGTTGGCAGTGAAGGGAAAGTAATTTGTTCCTGACAAGGGCCAGTAGCAGACTATTTCTTCACTGGAAGAAAGTGACAATCAAGCAGGAAATTGTGACTGCAGCTCCTTATTTGAGCTGATCTTTCTTAGGAGCTGGTAGACATATCTTAACTTAGCCTTTAGCTTGTTTTCCTCAGTTTCACAGTTTTGCTTGCCGTGAAATGTCAATGACCTCAAATTCCTGCAGTGTTTACAGTTTGGCTAGTGGAATTCGTGGCCTGCTCAGAGTGTCACAGCTTTACAATTTTATCCTGAAAGTAACATGGGAAAGGTAGGCATTGTTCTTCACCTAGTAGGGTTTCCCAAGAATGACTGCACCTTAGGGAGAGGAATTTGACCCACTGCAGAAGAGGATAACACACCTGAAAAGGTGTCCTTTGTTGAATCCTTACTAAGCCAATGTGTTTCCAAACACAGGGAGGGATGGATGGATGGATGGCTATGCAACACGCAAGCCTCAGAAAGCACTTGTCATCTTGGACAAGTGTATTACAGCCTTTCTGTTCTGCACTGGGTTTCTACCCTGCTGTAACTTTGACTGATAGCAAGTGGCCACAACCTGTGCTCAGTAACACTGCCCAGGAGGGCAGGATCTTGACTGCATGGAACACCTGTACTGGTTTGGAAGAAAGTTACATGACGTGGAATCAGCAAGTTGTTTGCTAGTTTCCACGTGTCCAAACTCTGCATTAGTGTTCCGAGATAGGTGCTTGTCAAATTAGTATGCCCATGTAGGTTTTATGGCTCTGAACTTAACCTGACATTAACTTTCTGGAAACAAGAATCCATGGCTGCTAGCATCTCTTATGAGAGGATTGCTTACCCACATGGTTGTTGCCCTTCTAAAATCCTAGACCACCCAAAGATGGCTTTTCACACTACCTCCACACACACTACCCTTCTTGATTGTCTGCTTTCTGAGAAAATTACTCATCCTTCTGACCCAAGGCTCAGATCATCAGACACCAAAGCCTTTCCTCCTGGGCACAGTGAGCCCCTCTCGTGGGTTTGGGGGTGAGGGAGGAAGGAATGTGCTCTTTCCCATCTGAACTGCAAAACCATTGCTTACAATAGTTCTCATGAGAGGGGTGACAAGTCTCCTCTTTTATTTACTTTTTCTTTCCCAAATGTTTATTTCCATTTTACACATATTCTTAACTTCCCATCCTCCATGCACTCTTCTTGCTTTTGTATCCTGTAACTTTCATCAGTTTGTTCCTTTCCTTTCAGATGTGCTCAAGGCACAGCAAAAGTTGATACAATCTAATACAAACTTCCCTGTTTGCTGTATCGTAAAATGTAGTGCCTGGTGTGTTCATTCCCCTCCTGTCATCAAGTGCCAGCTTCAGCAGTGCTTAGTACCTCCAGATTCTTCCTGCTGTCATTTTCACTTCCCCCAAGGACTAAACATTTGAAAACTGAGAAATTCTAACTGAGATCCTGAGTAACACTTGAACCACGCTGATCTTGGGTAAACAGTTCCCAGAGTGTTACCATTCCTGATGTTGAAAGAGCAGATCAGTGAAAGAAAAGAATGTGCATACAAATTCTTGGTAATCAAGCATCCAGCTAATTTCTAAATATTGAAAGTTTCCTTTAGAAGCCATTAATTTTGTTTACATTTAAACTGACACACAAGCTAATGAGCCTTCCATTTATTTATGAAAGACTTTTACCTAATTTTTAATAGAAGCTAATGGTTTAAGGCTTAATTTAGTGAAAGGAGCCAGAAAAGTATATCTGGCTTCTTTTTTGTCTCTTTTTTGTATACATATTTGTATATTTAAACTTTTCTTTGTTAAATTGCTTTTTTCAGTTTACCCAGCAGACAAGTAAGAGGAAAGATGACTTATCACCCTTTGGGCAGAACTTTTTTTTCCCAAATACATGTCTATGTGGGAGGTGCTATTAGGTGCTGAAGAAACACCTGAGATTTTGTTGGCCAGTAGCCAGCCGGTCAGCATAAGGTTCGGCGTATAGTTTTATTGAAAGGTAAAACCTGGGTCTTCATAAGCAGCAGCGTTTCTTACTTTAACAGGCTTCTAGACTCCAATGTCCTTCCAAAGTATAGGTTGGGTTGTGTCAGGGCCCTGCTTGGCCTTAATGGCTCTGGTGAGGCTCACCTGGGATTTTCACCCACAGCCCTTGCCAGCAGATCCAGGAACCTCATTTTAGCTCAACCTTGGACACCCAGCACCCAAGCCAAGTTACAGGCATTCATGTGCCATTCATCTGCTGCCATGGCTAGCTGACAGGTTTTGTGCGGTGGACTTTAGATCTGCCCTGCAAGGTAGCTTTGTTTTCTATCCTGTGTCTTGAGAACAAGTCTGGGGACAAGTCCATTACTGATTCTGCTTGGTTTTGCACATATATAAGCAGTTACTGCTTCAATATTTAATCTTTTTTTGTTTTAGTTAGGCACAGAACTCTTTAACCTTCTGTGTGACTTTGTGCAGATTCAAAATGACCTCCTTGTCCCCATTTGTTAGAGGAAGGGGTAGAGTTTCCTTGATGAAGTGCCAAACTTATATAGAGTTTGAAATGTTCTTCTAGATGAGATGCTGTGTTCTGTAATTCTCAAGGAGAGCATAATTTCTTTGAGGATATATATAAAGATGCTGGTATCTGAAAAAAAAAGCCAACAGTCTTTCAAAATTAAACAGTTGAGCCTGTATCTCAATTTCTATTGTTGTTAGTGCTTTTAGAAGCATATACTCAAAGTAAATTCATACCAAATTTCTCAGAAAATTGGACAGAAGAGAACTTGAAGAAAGGCTTCATTATTATTGGTGAATAACTAACATAAACTGGCAATAGCAGATGACTGTGGTGCAATACTGATGGTCCCTTAATCCTGCCTCTTCTTCTTTCTGGGATGTTGGATCTGAGAGCATTTATTAGCCAATGGTTTTGCCACATTGCTAAAATTAGTCTCCAGATTTGTGTAAATTAATCACAGAATTCTACGTTTATGGAGAATAATAGCCACTGGAAATAAGGAAATCTTGCTCATGTCTATCCAATGACATAAATGTTAATAAAAGGCTAACCCAGGTTGGTGTCAGGGGCAAGGAAATATAGGTCAGAACTATGATTTATGTGATCAACTGTGGAATTTAAACACCAAGTTCTTGTTAAACTCAATGACAATTATTTAGCTAAATACCCATATCCTTTCAAAAATACGTCAGTGTTCTACTACTAATTTTTTCATGTTCATACATAGTGACAGATTTTGTAAAACTACTTTCATAAATGAACAGAACCCTGAAGTGTCATACTGATGAATACCAGTAAAAAGTTAGAAGACAACCTGATTAGATTTCCTGTGGTAGACGTATATTATCAAACAAAATACAGGTTTTGAAATGCAACACCTCAAAAGAAATACAGTAGGCTGAAAATTCCCATAATGAGAAATCCATGAGCCTAAATATTTGGTGTTTCTGATTTGCTCACTTCCTCAGGTTAATGTTTCTTCAACATGTTTCTAATTCTTTTTCTTTTTTTTTCAGCTGAATTGGTAGTTGTACTTTCAAAGGTGATGATTTGCAAATGATGATTTCCAGCCTACTGTATTCTGTGTATGGCAGAATGTCCATCAAGATGCCTGTAGGTGACATTAGTAGTGCAATCATTCAAAATGCAGCCTGACAGCATTTCAATCAATTCGCTTTTCAACACTAGACATCAAATATACATTGCAAACCCAGCACCTGCTCTACTTGTAGTGTGACATCAAATACGTTAGCCTCGGGTCCTAAGACAGAGGCTGTCTCTTGAGCTGCTACAGTAAGAAGTGACTTTGGCAATGATACTCTTTGAGATTAACACTCTACCAAAACTGGCTCTCAACCTACAATACAATCTAATCCCTTTACTCCTTGTGTTTCTCTCTCTCAGCACAGCTCTGTCTGCTAGATGAGTCAGCCAGGGTCTCCAGCTCTTAACCTTACACTATAGAGATTCACTTTTACAGCAAAGGTGTGAGCAGAATGGCAGGCTCATGTTTATAAAAAATTAGCCCAGGTCTGAGCTCCCTGGGGTCAGCTTACTCTCTTTAGTAACAGCTGTATTGCAGTACACCCGGGGCATGTTGGGGTGGCAAATTTTGAAATTCTTCATGCTGTCTTGGTGGATGTATCAACACTTGCCTTTTTAAAACAGCAAAGAAAGTACTACGATAATGGTGCCTGAGGACTGGGGGAAAGACAGTGTTACTCCAGTCTTCAGAAAGGGTAAGAAGGGGGACCTGGGTAGCTACAGACCAGTCAGACTTACCTCCATCCCTGGAAAAGTGATGGAACGGCTTGGTTTTGGTGCCATCTCAAAGCATGTCATGGATAAAAAGTGTTATCAGGAGTAGTCAATGTGAATTCATCAAGGGAAAGGCATCTGATAGCCCTTTGGCTATATGCCAGATGACATAACTGGATGGATTGATGAGGGAGGGCAGTAGATGTTGTCTACCTTGACTTCAGCAAGGCTTTCAACACTGTCTCCCATGACATCCTCACTGCCAAACTTAAGAAGCCTGGATTGGATGATTGGATAGTGAGGTGGATTGGGAACTGGCTGAAGGGCAGAACTTGGAGAGTTGTGGTCAGTGGGGCAGTGCCTAGCTGGGAGGCTCGTGTCTAGTAGTGTTCCTCAGGGGTCGGTACCAAGTCCAAGCTCTGTTCAATATATTCAGCAATGACCTGGATGATGGGACAGAGTGTACCCTCAGCAAATTTACTGGTGATACAAAGCTGGGAGAAGTGGCTGACACACCAGAAGGCTGTGCTGCCATTCAGTGTGACCTGAACAGGCTGGAAAGTTGGCAAGGGAGAAACTTAATGAAATTCAACAAGGGCAAGTGTAGCGTACTGCATCTGGGGAAGAACAACCCCATGTATCAGTGCAGGATGAGGGCTGACCTGCTGGAGAGCAGTTCAGGGAGAAGGACCTGGGACTCCTGGTGGACAGCAGGCTGACCATGAGCCAGCAATGTGCCCTCATGGCCAAGAAGGCCAATGGCATCCTGAGATGCATTAAGAAGAGTGTGAGCAGTAGGTCTAGGGAGGTTATTCTTTACTCTGTCCTGGTGGAATACTACTACTGTCCATCTGGAATACTGCATCCAACTCTGGGCTCCCCAGTTCAAGAAGAACAAGGAACTACTGGAGAGAGTCCAGCACAGAGCCACTAAGATGAAGAGGGGACTGGAGCATCTCCCATATGAGGAAAGGCTGAGACCTGGGTCTGTTTAGCCTGGAGAAGAGGAGACTGAGGGAGATTCTCATTAATGCTTATAAATATCTAAAGGGCAGGTGTCAGGAGAATGGGACCAGACTCTTTTTGGTTGTGCCCAGTGACAGGACAAGGAGCAATGGTCACAAACTGAAACACAGGAAGTTCAACTTAAACATAAGGAAAAACTTCTTTACTGTAAGGTTTATGGAGCACTGGACCAGGCTGCCCAGAGAGGTCGTGGAGTCTGCCTTCCTTGGAGACATTCAAAACCTGCCTGGATGTGTTCCTATGTCATCTTTTCTAGGTGATCCTGCTCTAGCAGGGAGGTTGGACTAGATGGTCTTCAGAGATCCCTTCCAATCCCTACCATTCTGTGATTCTGTAACATCCAGCTCTTGTCACAATGCTCTTGAGATGAAGAGGTCTAGCTACTGTCCTTCCAGGACTTTTTTTGTCTTTTGTGGAGGATCTAGAACAGGTCAGTTAATGGTGCCCTTGTAAGTTGTCGTTTTAGTTTTGTACTTTGAGCTGAAGTAAGATCTACACTTTGACCCACAGCAACTTATATTGTGTCTGCTGGATCTTCTGAGTCAGATCCATAATTCCCTTTAAATGACAGAACAACTAGCTACAGTCGAACACCATGGAGGTGCCTGAGAAAGCAGACAGGCACTGGATGTGCCCAGGATTTCAATTTCAGAGGAATAAAAATGGCATGCCATCACTCATAAATCTTAGAAGGATGGTGTGAATCCCTTTCCGTCTGTTCTGTTTGCTATGAAGCTTTGGTGCTCATGGCATAAATCAGGAGGATGAACAACTGGGAGATTAATCAGATGAAACAGTACTGGAAAGGCATTGTCAGCTGGTCGTAACAGTGGCGTACCGAAGGGCATGCAGGCCACTGTGCAGCACAGGTGCATTTTGAGCCTTCTGAGGGGATGGTAGGAGACAGGAGTGGGGACCCAGGTGCGGGGACAGGTTTATAAGTAAAGAGTTTTGATGTGGTCTATTTACCACATGCCTCACCATCAGCCCTACTAGGGCTGTAGAAGGTGCAATCTTTTTATGCCTACAGGGACAACGCCTGGTTCAGGCCTGATGCAATCCCAGGCACTAGGCAGGATGGCGCTGGTCACATTAGCACATCTAGCCTACAGTTAGGGATTGCAGGTTCACAGTTCTTGTACGGGACAATGTCTTCTTTGCAGTATGCGCAGTGAAACGGTTAACAGCTGATCTCACATTAGTTTTGAGTCCACAGTGGGCAGGGATCTGTGTCTCCTCACCCTGCAGGAACCTCCTGCAACCACATCCTTGGAGCTATGCAAAGGGCACTGCCCTGGTTATTGCTGCCACTCTTGCCAAGAAATGCTCCATACCAGGAATGCAAGTGCAGCAGGAGTTATACATCCCACGTAGCACAAAAGAGGTTAATGTAGGGCCCTATAACCTTCACAGATGAATTAAACAGCTGAATAGAAAAAGCTGTCATAAATATTTGCAGTCCTAGCAGAGTTAATGGAAGAAGAGAAATGCTGCCTTAGAAGATGATGCAGTAGAAGCAGTATATGGACAAACTTTAAGAAAGGTAGGAAATGCTATTGGGGTGAGAGGGATTATTTAGAGCTGCTTAACTCAGTGCCTTTGGGCTGGAGGGTTGCTTTTGTCTCTGAGAAGTGACTGAATCTCTTCCTGGTGGAAGTGTTGGGATCTGGAGATAGACAGACTGGATGCTGGTAAAGCCCAGGTTAGGGCAATATCCCTGCAGACCTGCTCAATCTGCTCTTTGGGACATTCATTTGCTGGCGCACTCTCAACATGTAGGCTCACAAATGGTAAAAGGACTTACAAGCCAGCCTGAGTACTAGCTGGGGACACAGATGTGCTCTGAAGACTGCTTTGGTATTTATGTGAAATGACTACTTTTTATGAAGAATTGTTGAAACTAATAATAAATATTTAAAAATTACTTTATTGTATTAAATTGTTGACATTACACAAACATTTCTTAGGAAAGTGAATAACATATAAAGCTACATTACTTTGTAAATTAATTCATTAGTATTTATTACAGGAAATTACAATCAATTATTAAGCATTATGATGGCTTGCTTGGAGAATGGATATATTATTTTCACTATTATTAATAATTTCAATTACCAACTTTAAGTACTGGTGATTTCCTTCCCATATCCCATGACACTAATTTTTTTACAGCATCTAAAATACACTTAGTGTTTTTGTTTTAGGTAGCTTCATAGTACACAATAAATAGTTGAAAATAAAGTTAATTTTCTAGATGCTAAGTGGAAATAGAAGCTCTAGGTGTCCCTTAATCAGTTATGACCCAGCTTGGGAGAGCTAGTTTATACTGTGCAATAAGAAATTTATTTCTCCAAAGTCTTCTGCATCATAAACAAAAAGCCAAGAGGCCAGGTTTTCCCCTGCTACTGACTTTTATGTCCTTTCCGCCATCAAACAAGAATTTGTATGCTCAAAAGCCTGCTGCCCTTACACCTACTGTATTAAATTGGTCTAACAAAACTTATTGCCTGTAGACTATGATGGTCTCACTGTTGGACCTATAATTATTCCTGATGATAATGTGGTTGTCCCTACTACTATCTTGTAGATGTCCAGTAATTACACCTATTACACAATATTCAGACAATCTATTTTCAGGTATCTTCATTTGTCAAGCAGACGCATAAACTGAATGTAGTCTTTTGGCTTGTCACCACAGGTCTTCGCACCCCAAATCAGTGCTCCAATTCTCTTTCCACATGCCCTCCTCTAGCATCTTTATATTCTGATGTTTCAGGTTGCTACTTCTGACTTATCTATGTGACTGATGTGCAATGCTCAGGACACACAAACTCTCATGTAGAGATGAGCTTTTTTGTTTCTCCTTTACCACAATTAACTTTGCACCCAGTACCCTAGCAGAAATGGGAGTGCCTGTCTTTAGAGTCTCCCACAGGCCCCCTGCTGATGGGAGCAATGGCAGCTTGGAGTTGTTGCAATTCCTATGGTGCCTAGGCAATCAGCACACAACCCATGGCCAAAAGGTGCTAATGAGGACATCTGAATTGATTTGATGGTGATATTCAGCTGTTGAACCAATCAGGAGTCTATAAAAGCAGTGAGGTGGCTCAACAGAGTATTTTGCTCAATACTGACAAGTAAAGCCACTGTCTGTGCATGGTAGGGTTGTTTTATGGTACCTCATAAAATGCTTTATGCTACAGCAAAGCATAGTTAGTCTAGTTTTACTACAAGTGGGATTTAAAAATACAAAAAATTAAATTTTTACATGTTCTTCTGTGAGTTTGCTAAATAACTTCAGTACTACTAAATGGATAGATTGTGGACATTGTGCATAAGTTTGGCTATCTGGAGCAGGGTAAGGAGAGGCATGTTATAACAGACTTCTTTTTTAGCTTCCTCAGTTTTTTTCTTGTATTTTCAATACTGGTAATTGAATGAATTCTTTGTGAAAGTTGCTGGGTGCACAACTCCTGTTTTACCTTTGTGAGTCTTGGCAGAACAGCAGTGGGTTCCCCTTTCTTGCTTCACCCCCTAGGCTGGTCCCTGGTGTCTATCTCACAAATAAGAAGCAGCAGCTCTGTTTGATTGCTACTCTACTTTTCTGTTGAGGCTATCCAAAGTAAATGTTTGCTTTGTGGTTTTTTTTATCTTTCTGTTTTTCATCTCATTAGGAGTGGTTAGCCATTGAGTAAGTATGAGGAGGTCAACTGATACAGATTGAAGAACACTGATCTAATGTTAATAATTTGTATTAACAATAAAAGGGCAATTTTACTAATGCTACCTGAATAATTATTTTGCATTGAAGTATTTTCTAAGCAGGAATATAAAAAATAAGTTGCCTAGAATTTGCTGTATAAGGTTATGTGATGAATATGCATTGATTCAGCAGAACTGTTATTTTATGAAATCAGTTATTGTCATGCTTTTAGTTCTCAAGGATTTACAGTAATGTTTTCCCTCTAGCAGGGCTTGATTTAGATGGAATCCTTTGCCTTCCATTTTAACAATTAAATATCTATTTTGATTTTTCTTCCACATTTTAAACAGTAATTTCTTGTGGCAAAACACTTTGATATGCTCTGCTCAGATGGAAGACATTATAGGAGAATTCTTTTGCTGTCAGAATTGAGTGAATGGTACAAAACATAAGTAATAACTCAAATTTAGAAATAACTGAACTTAAGCTGCATTTGTGTTGTTGCTCAATGCAAGTGACATTTGAAAGTCTTGGTTATAAACTGGAACCCTGCTGTGCTAGAAGCTGTATTGACACTAGACGAAAAGGTAGCCACTGTATTGAAGTGTGTTCAGTTTTCCCACAAACATTTAAGCAATTAAGTTGGAGGTTCAGTTTGTTTGCTTGGCTTTGGTGCTTGTTCTAGCTTTTTTGTTTTCTTCTTTCCTAAATAATAATGAAAACTTATGTTGTTTTAATTGCCTAGAATACACCTAGGTGTTGTTATCTGAAAGCTTCATCCACTGAAGTTAAGAAAAATCTTCCCCTTTACATCTCTGCTCTGCAGCAAGTTCTCTCTTCTTTGACTGTCTTCCTTTATGTTCTTAAACATGTACAAAACTCACAGTAACTTTGAATGAGGACAAATGCCACTGAGCAGTGACTAGAAGTATATTTTAAAAGGGACGTAGCCATCCTCAACCTGTTCTAGACAATCCTTCCTTGGCCTCCAAAACTACAGAATGTGGTATTTTCAAATAAGGCAAAAAAAGTTCTGGCTGTTTCACTGCTAATACTTTGCGTATATAATTGCTCTGTGACATTGGAGGCAAAATTGGAAAACCAAAGTAATTGATAGTATTCCAGAAGGGACTAAGCCTGTTCTGCTGGGACTGTTCACCTTCACAAAACTATTGTATTCCCAGCATTCATCTGCTAAACCTGATCTGAAGGTCATTTAAGGTCTGGAGCTTATAGAAGCTTTTTTGTTTGCCTTGTGAGCAGAAGTGGGTCCTAAATGATCGAAGACCTTCTTTTCCTCAGAAAGAGGCCTACATTCACTTCCACAATTATTTGGCATGAATTAAATTTAAACTCTGTAGCCAGCTAATAAACTTAAAACATTTTAATTTGTTTTTCCTAGCAACAGTGTTTTAACCAAGGCCTGTGAGATTCGGAAAGAGAAATGTGTGTGTCTCAACACACATGTATGTGTAATGTGTGCATGTATGTACATATATCACAGTAAAACTCAAATTGTAGCTTTGAGTATTTTTGATAATAATTTGATCAGTATATAGATCCTAATGTAAATAACTGTGAAGGATTTTCCATAATGCATAAATGAGAAAAAAACTGTTTGCAGATGTATTTTATGTAATGAAAAAGATGAAATCTAAACAATTTAAGACTTCTGAAGTTGCTTTTCCCATGTTTTCAGAATATGAGTAGCAAAGGTCAAAGGTGTTACATGTATGTTTTTGCTCACCTCATTATAGCATTAAATACTGACAAAATAACTGAGTAAATTATTTAAGTATCTACTCAGCAGTAATTATCTTATGTTGTGGTTCAGTGAATTTAGAAAATGAAATCCACTGAGTAGATCCCTATTTGCAAATGTATACATTTCATTGAGTGATACTGTATTTCTGATACTGAAAATTACCCAGTGTTAGATAACATTTCAATCTCCTAATAAGTATTTTGCACTAACTTATCTATTTGGTTAAATGTTTTTTCCATTAATATAGTAAAGCTTTTATCTGCTCTGTTATCCATCAAGGTACATCTAGATAGTTATAAAAACCTCTGGTAACCTCATAGTCTTTTGTAATTAAAATGATTTGGATTTAGTGTCTTGTAAGTAGCTGTAGTGGCCCTGGGCATGCTAAGAAGGTGTAGAAAAAGAAACATCAGGGTGGGAGCTCAGGGAGAGGGAGAATGAAATAATCAAATGAATTAAAGGAGATGGATGGGTAAACTTTAATTTTAGTAGCATTGATTGTATTACATTTGTATGTTGTCATAGTTTAACCTCAGCCAGCAACTAAGCCCCACACAGCAGCTTGCTCTCTTCCCTCACAAGTGGGATAAGGGAGAGAATTGGAAGGGTAAGAGTGAGAAAACTCATGGGTTGAGATAAAGAATGTTTAATCAGTACAGCAAAAGCTGTGTGCATGCATGCAAAGCAAAAAAAGGAACTTGTTCACTGCTTCTCATCAGCAGGCAGGTGTTCAGCCATCTCCAGGAAAGCAGGGCTCTGTAAGATGTAATGGTTACTAGGGAAGACAAACACCATCACTCCAAACATCCCTGCCTTCCTCCTTCTTCCCCCAGCTTTATATGCTGTGCAGGATGTCATGTGGTGTGGAATATCCCTTTGAGCAGTTGGGGTCAGATGTCCTAACTTTGTCCGCTCCCAAATTCTTGTGCACCCTCAGCCTACTCACTGGTGGGGTGGAGTGAGAAGCAGAAAAGGCCTTGACTTTGAAGGGAAGCACTGCTCAGCAATAATGAAAATGTCTCTGTGTCATCAACACTGTTTTCAGCACAAGCCCCATACTAGCTACTATGAAGAAAATTAACTCTATTCCAGCTAATACCAGCACACATGTATAGTTGATTCCAGTTGGCTGAACATCTGATACAGTCAGTATCACATCTTTGGGTAGAATCGTAGAGGCAAATCAATATGTGCTCTGCCCTGAGGAACATACACTACAAAATATGTGTGTAATGGCCAAGGAAAAGAAAAGGAGGTAATGCTACTTCTGGTGTCACTTGACAATTCACTCCTCTCTTGTTAATTATGCATGTGTTTGAGAGAGGAGCTTTGATAAGTACTGGGCTGAAAATTAGCAGAGGATGCTTGAGGGTGCCTACAAACTAGGAAAAAAAAAGTGACAACTGTTATTTCCACTTGCATTAAAAAACCAGTACTATCTTTTGTAAAGAGCTGTGTAATGCAAAAGGGCCAAACCAAGGCAGAAGGGTCCGTTCCACAGCTGGTGTAAGCTGGCAGGGCTCATTGACTTAATGGGACTGAGCTGCTTGCTACCAGCTAAGGCCCCAAATGCCACTCAGGTGTTAGGACAATGTGTTTGATGTGTCCTTTGATCATGTAAGTCAAATTGTATGAGTGCAGAAGTTTGGTTTTCAAAAATTGCTTACTTCTCTGTCAAAACTCACTGAAATGATTGCCCTAAGAGTCCTGGAATAAAGTTAAGAAAGCATCAGAAGCCACAAACTTCTCCCTGAGGAAATTTATAGGAGGGAACTGACACACAGGGGTGAAACATATTCATGATGTTAGGGTCAATCTCATTCATTTGTCTTGGCTCAAGCTGTGTTTCCATCTGATGCTTTCTATGCCTGTGAATTTCTGGAAACTGCCATAAGTATCAGCCAAATCCATTTTGGTCTGCAAGCAGTATTTCAGGTTTTAGGCTCTTGGATACTTGTTCGGCATGATATTTTTTGTACTTTAGGTGAATTCATACAGATGGTGAGATAGGGCAAGAAGATTTATGTTTAGATTTATTGGAGGAGCCTATTTTTCCCCTCTTGGCTGACATCAATAGGTTTGCGTGGTCTATTCAGTCCATCAGAAAATGCACCCTGAGAAAGTATGGAGAAGGCCCTGATTGCAATCCTGCCTTCAAACAGGTCACAACTCCATTGTTCTGGAACAATAAAGGTTTTATAAACAAAGTCTGACTAGAAAGACTGTGAGTTATGACACTACAAAGAGCCTTGCTGAAAGCAAAACAAAGCAAAAAAGGAACGGGGTAAGGCATAGAAAAACGCTTATAAACATTAAGTTAAATCCTAGGTCTTGAGTGAGATGTTGATCCATTGATGTCAGAGGAACTGTGCCATCTTGCAGCAGTGCTGAAATTGGTCTATTAGTGTTTACACCACACAATGTATAGGCTGTGTAGTTAAAGTGAAAACAAATGTGTAGGCGCAGAAGTATTTAAAATCCTGATTACTACTGACTTCAGAGGAATTGCTTGCATGCTTCAAGATAGGCATATACTTAGACTTCTTGTTGGGGACTTGAAAGAGTCTGGGGATGATGCCCTACTACTTGCCTTGCCTATCACAGTCATCTCATGTTACCTTAAGTTACTACTTCCAATGACCATCTGTTGCTGTTCATCATAAATTTAGTTCTCCCCCTTACAAACTCTCCCATTGGCAAGGTCTGCTACAGTTACTCATAGTGGTAACTTATGTAAAAGTATTTTTGCAACATGGGAACTTGTTCCTTTGAGGTATGATTGTCTCTTCACTATGCAACATACCGTACCTTGTAACAGGTGCCTTGTGGGTGTAAAGCAACACAAGTGAGTAATGAGTACCGCTCCTGGTTGGGGTGGCACAAGCGAAGTATACTCTGGGAAATATAGAGCACAAAAGGAAGCCTCTTGAAATCAAACAGCTGATGTGTTGAAGGTATGCAGTCTTGTATATATTTGAAATTTAAAATAATTTTGATAAGGTAAGCTGGTTAACTTATCCTTTGTGCATGGTCTTTTTAGGTATTTTTCAGTAGAGGGGAAATTATCAGCATTTCTGGCACTTCAATGCATCCCACCAAAACCAAGGAACTTTCCCGCTTCAAAGCCATTCTGCAAATGTTGTTTTCTTTTTTTCCTCTTGGAACTCTAAGTTTCTGAAAAAGCAAGCTCATATTACTTTGTTATATGAGCTGCTAAAGTTTTTAATTTTGGTTGCTAGTGCCCAGAGGAGAAGTAATCAGTTATTAAGCTAATCAGCCTTATGTTGTAGTGCATCAGTTTGATGAGGTTAGTGTTAAAAATCTGGCATAAGTATTTGCAACCTTCCTGTGTTAGTGGAATGTAATGCTTTTCCATGCGAGGATCCACTTAACAAGCAGATTTAATCCGTCGCTGCGGGGAGAGGAGGAGGGGTGTCAGAGCAGAAGGGATTGAAACCCTCTGTGTACTAGACTTCCACCTCTATAGCTATGGCAAGCAGTTTTCACCAAATGAAATGTCCAGTGCGTGTTTCAGTAAAGCAGGTGGTCAAAATGCTAGGCAATAACAATTCAGAAGTTGTCACTTCTCTGCTCCCTTTTTTAAATGTATGTATAAAGACTATCCAAGAAGGCTGTGTGGAACTGTTCAGAAGTATTATAATTAACTAGCTCTCATTTGTTAGTAAGTGGATAACAAAAGATTAAAAGTATCCACTTGCTATTTTATTTTGCTTTTCAACTGAACTTTAAATAGGTCTTGAAATAAGATTTGTTAGTATGTGATGTCTCTTTACTGAATGAGCCAAGAGAGTTTTTAGACAAAAAGCAGTGAACTTGGATAGGACTGACAATTATTATACAGAAAAATACTGCAGTTCAGGCTTCTAACTAGGTGAAGCCAGAGTCAGTTGGGATTATGTTAGTTCCAGTAAGAATGTGTTCACTGTTTTTATCAAGAAAATAGATGCCAGAGTTTCTGTATCAGGCTTATTTGGGGTGGGGAGTGGGGGCTGTCCAGGTTTATCGAGCTGAATTTTGCATTCTGCAGCCTTAATCAGTCTGAAGCTAATTAGCAGCCTCTACACAATAAGGCCACAAGTCATTAATCATAGGAGATGAGAGCAGTCAGCCCCCCATCCTCGACATTTCAAGAAAAGTTTTCTCTTGTGCTTTTTTTTTCTTGTGATAGGGCTTCAAAAGTCGCAAGATTGCTTTTCATGGTCAATAGTGTGTGAAGTATAAGCCATGTCTTGATGTGACAGACAAGGGACCACTGTTCAAGGACCCATTGGACTTTTTTTTTAAATGCTGTCCTCTAATAGAATGGAGTCAAATGATGACTTTATTTGCTTTGAGTTGAAGCATAGTTCAGCTGGGAATAATAAGAAAAAAAAAAGTTTTAACAAGTATGATTTTTGTTAAAGGGAAGTTTGAATTTTTTACAAAGCTGCTTAGTTCTTTTTAAAAGTTACAATCCTTTCTTATGCACAGCTAATGAGGAATGAAAGTCCTTTCACATGCCTAATACAGTTTAGTACAGTGTGTCTTGAAATCTAATGCTGACAACCACAGGCTAAGCAGTAGGAAACCCTTGCAGGGGGGAAAAAAAAACTCTTGAGGCTATTGATCAAACTTCTTCCAAACAATTTGGTGTAGTAAATTTAAATAACAGCTCTGTTCTCTTACATGACACTGAGAATTAGATTATGCATGATATTTTGTTCTATTATAATTTTTATGTGTAGATATCTGTACTACTCCCACAATAAGGGGATAAGCACCTAAAATAACAAGATGTGTTCATGGAAACATTTTCTGTAAAGGAATTTCTGCTTACTGTATGTTTCTTAGTCTAATTTTTCTTTCTGGAGGGTTGTGTGGGTGATATCTGTATGCCTGATGTACATCTCTAGCAGGTCTTACACCTTTGTAGTCCATAGTGTGTCCCTGCACCTGCTGATAGCATCACTGTTTCAGGCTGAGAAAATTATTGGAATATTACAGCCCTTTAGAGCTTCTGGCTGGGACATCTGGAAGGAGGAGGTGTTTTTTAAAGTACGTAAATTGTTCATGCAGTCTTCTTTTATTAACCACTGAATTTCGAGTAAGCAAAAGTGTGTCCTTCGTTTTGTAGGACAGGTTTTAGAAACACTTAGGCCTTTAAGAAGTCTATCTTTCAAGGCTTCTTGGTTATTGTATTTGTTTCCATGGACTTTGATGTTTTGCTGCAGGAATTACAGTAACACTGATAGCAGGTAATGGGCTCTTCTCTATTCAACTCTCCAGGAGTTCCCTGTTCTAGCAGACACAATACCAAACTCTACATCCATCCCTGTGCCCAGAGCCATCCACTGCAGTTGGCGGATGGCTTTTAACATGTTTTAGCTCGAGCAGCACAGCTGTATGGTGATGCAGCACTGCCAGCAGCCTAGAGACACTGAGATCTATTGCTCCTCAATAAGCAGTTCCATTTGTGATTTGATTTGCTTATTTCCCCTGTATGGGGATTCAAAATAATGTTGAAAGCCTGTTCAGTTTGGGTTTTTGTTGTTGTTGTTCTTGTTTTGGTTTCTTTTCCTGTTGTCAGTCTTTGAGGTAAAAGCAGTGAAAGTGAGGAAAGAAAAATTATAATTAAGAGGCTCAAACAAATCAGAGCTCTGTTTCCAGAAGCTCAGCAGGCAACTATCTATACCAGTAACATGGCTGTATGCTGTTGTGTTTGTCTGGATCACCAATAGGTTTTGTCCTTGGACCACTGTTCTAATTTGGTAAGAATGTTGTCTTCAAGCTGTTTCCCATCTTGTGCAGATTCTGGAATCCAGGAGTCTGTGGGGATCATCAGATGATCACTTGAGGTGGTGGCAGAGTGGAGATTACCCCAATCATAAGACTACAGCTGAAAAGATATCTCTAGAAGACCTATGTTTTGGTGTCTGAGTTGCATACATTTATTTTGATATTTTGTTTGAAGGGTTGCGAAGCCCTGTTAAGTGTCACCTTTTCATTGTGTTTTTGGTTCCTACCTCTCCGCATTGAAATACTCCCATGCTTACTCTTTACTTTCCAGTTCTCTGGTTTTGAAATGTGAACCCAGTGACATTCCAGTTCACACCAAGCTTCCTATGCTGGCCTGAGTGGACCTGGCAATTAGGCATCCCTAACAAAAAAGACCCCATGCAGAAACTTCAGTAAAAAACCCCTCCAGGAGCACTGAAAGAGCCTTTAGGTACCTCCTGTCGTATCAGTGAACTGGTACACATTTTGAAAAGTTCCCCTAATATATCATTAAACCATAGATCATAGCACTGGTTATGGTCTATTGTATCAACTCATTTTCTTTCTTTTCCTGTCTTTGTAATACTGGGGGGGGAAAATATGACATGCATCCACACAAAAAAATTATAATGACATCGCATTAAGGATTTGACTAAGCCCATACAAGCAGAGAGTTAAGACTGATACTTTGTCATTACCTCAGCTCGTATATCTTAGGGTTTTGTTACTTGTGCAGTCTGTAAGATCACCCACTGTCTGGAGAATCCTGTACTACCTGGAAACAAAGGAAAGTGTTATGCTGGTGCTTTACCTCTGAAATTTCCTTGCTTTGCCAACTTTCCTCAGTGTTACCATAAAACAGTTTTTGGTGACTTATATGTATTAATGGCATTAATTAAACTATCAGCACAGCTGAATGGGAGAAAATGTGTCTTCTGAACTTGTTTCTTGAACAGAAGTAAATGCCTCATTAATCTTACGCATCAACCCAAGAACACTGTGTTTGTTAGATAGAATAATAAATGACTTTACAGGAAATACACAATAGCAGATGCTGGAATGCATCCATTCATTAGTCACTGTGCATAAATATCCCCTTATTTCCATGAAGAGGCATTTAATGGAGAGCCAGTCTGACAAACATGTGCAAGCTTTCACTCACTCACTGAGAAAACGGAAGGGAGAAAATGTCATACAAATTTGCCTGCT